>NC_134858.1:117069150-117339150 GCF_049852395.1 Peromyscus maniculatus bairdii | reverse complement strand
AGTAAAATGAAAAAAAAACTTGAAAATTATAGAAAAAGATAAAGGAAAAAAATCAGCCATTTTCCTGTCACTCAAAGAGAAACTCACTTTGAAAATACTTTGGTGTAGTTCTTCCCAGCTTTCTTATACACAGAATATGGAAATATAAAATAAATGTATGTATGCATTCTATGGTTTCTCAAGAAATTTCCTCAGGAAATATGCTCATACAAACTCATGTAACAGCCACAACATACTTCATTATAGGAATGTTGCCATCATTTATTCAGTCGTTACGTATATTCATACCTCACACGGATCTCACATCTTCAGCACTGCCTTGGAGAAGGTGAATACTTGTTGGAAATTTTGAATGACAATCAGAGATATTGAATGATTGTCAGAAATACTGAGTGATTTCAGAGATACGGAATAATCATTGGAGACATTGAATGACGTCAGAGTTATCAAATGATGGCTGGAGATTTTGAATGACTATTACAGGTGTTGAATGACCATCAGAGATATCTAATGACTGTCAAGAATATTGAATACTAGACAGAGATGTGGAAGGATGGCCGAAGATGTTGAATGGCGGCTGGAGACGCTGCTTGCTGGAGATTTCTGAGTGCCCTCCTGGCTTAGGTTTGGTCCAAGAGGTTGAACCAATGTCTCTTGATCCAGGAGTTTATTGAGGTGCACTTATGGATGAAACAGGACAGCAGGGTGGCAGGAAAAGCAGCTGAGAGGTCACATCTGGCCTCAGCTGATCCCACAGGAGCCCTGACCACTCAGGGCACCACAGAGTTGTCCCACATGGAGGCAAACCAGACCTTATAAACCCAAGCATCAATGTCAATGGCTAGGACCGTCCTGGAGGTGGGGGTCTAACCTATGAAACACGTCCCAAACCAGACTCAATTTGATCCAAGCCATAAAGCCACCCCTGGCAGCTGGGGGGTTGAAGCCTCATGAAAAGTCATGCGGACACTGATAGCACCCAGTGTCTTTAGCACATTTTTAAAGGTAGATTGACTAGCTACTTCACAACCCCAGTCCTTCCTGAGAGTGAATCCCCAACGGACACACCAAGACTGGGGTCGATCTCTGTTCTTTTTCATCTTTATCTCTGATAATAGGAAAAGTTGGCATCTCTTTTAAATTTTTATTTCCTTGATTACCTGTGAGATAGAACACTCATTTTCAGAAGTTTCTTGGCGAGTCTTTCTTGTGGACTGCCTGTGGACATCCCTCTATGCTTTTATTTTTAAAAATAAGTCACTGCAAATATCCCTTTGGTTCACTTCCAAAATCCAATCTGAGGTTTCTTTTCTCACTTGTATCCAACAGCCCTGTGAAGTAGCTGTGTGTCCCTGGGGGCTGCAATGTCTTGGTTTATATCCCACAGTGCATCCTTCTGCTGTCCAGCTTGGATCCTCAGAGTGAAAAAGAAAACTCCGCCATGCCAGCTACTAAGGCTATTCTCCGGAGGTGGTGGGCGGCGCTGGCTCCCTCCAGTGGGTCAGGCCCCAGTGCTATGGGCATTCTCCTCCCTTCTTGCAGGCCTTTGAGGATAGCTACCTGGAACAAAAGCCCCGAGTGAAGTCTCTGCTGGAGTACACCGACAGAGTGTTCACCTTCATCTTCGTGTTTGAGATGTTACTCAAGTGGGTGGCTTATGGCTTCAAAAAATATTTCACCAATGCCTGGTGTTGGCTGGACTTCCTCATTGTGAATGTGAGTGGCTCTGTGAGCACTGGGGGGGATTTCCTCATTGGGACTGTGAGTGGCTCTTGTGAGCACCGTGGGGGTGGTGCTGGGATCTCACCGTGAACGGGAGCTGCAGCTGGTATAGATGTGGCTCTGACCGCTGTCTCTCGGGGACTGCTTTGAGCACTGAGAAGTCAGGATAACTTTGCACATCAATGAGTGGTAAGCCCCGGGAAATTCAAAATTCGGACATAGTTGTGACCCTCCAGTGAAACTGCAGGCCTCCAGATTCTGTCAGGTAAAACTACTCCAGCCTTCTGCCTTCATATCCAAAGCAAGTCGGCACAGGCACCGAGGCTTCCTTCTTCCTTCACCCGTTGCCGGGGCTTTGGACCTCAGGGCGCCGTGGTCTTCAAACAGAACCTGCCTGCCTGCTAGCTTTGTGGTCTGCAGCCCTGGCTGTGCATGTAGCATACCCATGGAGCTTTTAAAAACGCGCTGGGCAAGCAGGACACTGGGAGGGTCTGGTCTTTCTGGTCTTGGGCGAGCTCCGGGCAACAGTGTTTGTAGGTGTTTCCGGTCATTTCCAAGGTGTAACTGTGGTTGTGAACTGTGCTGAGGACACTGGCTGTCTGTGGCACCAAGGCAAGAGAAGGTCCTGCTGGAGCTCCTGGGTAGGGACTCAGCATCAGTGGGTCGGCATGTGCCCCACACACACTCTGCCATCACTCACATGTCTTAACCGCTCCACTGCTCTGCCCCCTTTTAGGCCATCTTGACTTTTCAGTGTGGCAACCTGTGTTACTTGTTCACTGCTGTCTAGCTGAGGATTTCTGGGAGCAGGGTGAGCCATGGGTTGTCTGTCTCCCTCCCCCAGCAGCCACCTGCACCAGGGTCTTGCACATCAATCAGAGATGTCAGGAAACATGTCTATGTCTGGTATGTGCCTGCTGAAGCTGACTGGGGTCCAGTACAGAACATTCTGTCTAGCATAAGTTGGCAATACCTCCACCACAGGCCTGCATGTAACTCCCTTCTCTCCTGATGCCAGGGGTATCAGGTCACTGTGCTACAGGGACTCTCTGAGAGGCCTGAAAGCTGAGTCACAGGTGACAATTCTGTGCATGTGAAATAATTATTCACAAATAAGAAGAAAATGTTTTCTTCTGTCTTGCATCCTGCCAAGAGCTTTTGCTTGTGTAGACTTCATTGTTTTCCAATGCTGATCACCTTAAGAAGTCTCTTCTTAAGCTGGGCATGGTGATGCACCCCTTTAATCCCAGAACTCAAGAGGCAGAGGCAGATGGATCTCTATGGGTTCGAGGACAGCCTGGTCTACAGAGTGAGTCCCAGGGCAGCCAAGGCTATGTAAAGAGACCCTGTCTCAAAAAGAATAAGAAGAAAAGGTAGTGGTAGTACTAGTAGTAGAAGGGAGAAGAAGAAAAAGAAGGAGGAGGAGAAAAAGCAGCAGCCTCTTCTTCATTGTGACTGTCTGTCCTTCCTTCCACACTCCCGCTTCCCATCTCTTCAGCTATTAACCCTTCTTCCTTCTTTCCTTTCTTCTTCCAAGAGCCCATCCATCTCCACTTCTTTCGTGTGCCCTTTTCCTTCTAGCTATCCCTTTCCACTCATCTTTTCCTCTTCCCTTTTCCTTGCTTTCCTCTGTCCATTCACCAGTTGGTGTTTAGCCCTCACATCTCTCTTTGGATGCTCCTTCTAACCAAACAGCCAGTCCCTTAACCTTCTGCTCACCCACTCCCTCATCATCTATCCAAGCGTACATCTGCTCATTCGTCCATTTATCCTATGGCCTACGATCTTTCCATACTTCCTTTTCCAATCTCTGATGCTGAGTTTTAAATGTCCACTGAGGATCACCTGGGAAGAGAGTCTCAACTGAGGACTTATCCAGTTGGCCCGTAGGCATGTCTGTGGAAGATTGCGTTGGTTGTTAAATGGGTTTGGAAGACCCACCCTGAAGGTACACTGCACCCTTTCACGGGCTGGCCCCTGCATTGTACAGCAGTGAAGACATATGGGTAGAAGCAGTGAGAGATCAGGGCAGCAACCCCTTCACTGATCTCTGCTCTGGCTGTAGGTGTGATATGAATCGCTGCTTGATTCTGCCTTGATTTCCCCACCGATGGGCTGTAGCTTGGAACATAAGTCAATTAAACCCTTCTTCCCCTTGGCTGCTTTGTGTTGGGCTGTCTTTTCACCCGTTCCAACATGACTTTGTTTTCTTCCTTCCTTCCTTCCTTCCTTCCTTCCTTCCTTCCTTCCTTCCTTCCTTCCTTCCTTCCTTTCTTTCTTTCTTTCTTTCTTTCTTTCTTTCTTTCTTTCTTTCTTTCTTCAAGACAAGGTTTCTCTGTGTAACCCTGGCTGTCCTAGAACTGGCTCTGTAGACCAGGCTGGCCTTGAACTCACAGAGATCCACCTGGCTCTGCCTCCTGAGTGCTGGGATTAAGGATGTGTGCGACCACTGCCCAGCAATTCTTTCTTTTCTTGCATCTATGAAGTATTTATTTAAATCTTTTAGATGCAAAATTGCTATGTGGAGTGTCCAGGAAACACAAAAGCAATAGACAGTCAGGCATAGTGTTGTATGCCTGGAATCCCAGCACTGGAGAGGATGGCAGAGGAAGACTGGGAATTTGGGGCTAGCCTGGGCTATAGAGTAAGACCTGTCCCAAAAAAAAAGGAAAGGGGATGGAATGGATGGGAAGAAGAGAGAGAAATGAAGGGAAGGATGGTAGGAAGAGAGGGAAGGAGGAGGAAGAGAGAGGAGAGGAGTGGAGAGGAAGAGTAAAGAGCATAAAGGAGAGGGGAGGAGAAGGAAAGAAGGGAGGAGGGAGTATGGAGGAAAGGGAGAGAAAGATCTGTTGTTCAAATTTCTAATGTCTTATAATAAAAATCCCAGAGCCAGGTATCAGGGTGAGAGCTGAAAGATCAGAGAAGCAGAACAGCCAGCCACTAGTTCTTACCTCTAGGAAATCCTCAGTCTAAAGAGAGTGAGTTCCTGTCTCCTCACGCCTTATATACCTTTCTCTGCGCAGACGTTACTTCCTAGGATTAAAGGCGTGTGTGCTTCCCAAGCAAAGGCATGAGATCTCAAGTGCTGGGATTAAAAGTGTGTGCCACCACTGCCTGGCTCTGTTTCCAGTGTGGCCTTGAACTCAGAGATCCACGTGGATCTCTGCCTCCCGAGTGATAAGATTAAGGGTGTGTGCTACCACTGTCTGGCCTCTCTGTCTAATCTAGTGGCTGGCTCTGTCCTCTGATCCTCAGGCAAGCTTTTTTAGGGTACACAATGTATCATTACAGAGATCTACTCTAGGAGTTTACACTTCAATCTTCCAACAGGCAAGACAGACACAGACAAGTAACTGTATTAAAAGGGTGGGGGTCAATGAACACTGCTGAGGACAGTTTCCATTGAGGAGACAAAGAAACACGAACATTCTTCCACTTGATGAGTGGAGTGGCTTGGAAAGCTTCCGGTAGGAGGTAGCATTAAATGTGGAGCACAGAAGCGAGAGCAGAGAGGTGCCAGAGGAAGGCCGATCCTACCTGAAAGCATAACCTCGGCCACAGGTACAGACATGGAGAACCATTGATCTGAGCAGAATCTAGAAAGGCAGGCTGTGGTCACATGACCCAGGCTGAGGGCGGGACCTTACCCGAGATGCTAAAGTCCCAATGAAGAGTGGAAGTATGAGGGAACCAGGGTCGTAACCAGGATTATAATAGAGTATGGAGGAGAGAGATATAGTATGAGCACCTGACCAGTAAGCTGGGGACCTGGCGGCCTGAGCAATACAGGAGGTGGCCTTTGCCAGGGCTGTCTGCTCCATATGCAAAGTTGGAACACGAAACAGCCTTCCCTGAAGGATGTGCAAAAGATGGATGTGAAACTGGCCCTGAACCTTGCTGTCCTCAGCCAGGCAGACAGCTGGGTGCCTGACGGTGTCTGGAGCCTTGTGTTAATGCAAGAAGGAAGTCTTTTCTATTCTGTTTGTTGTGGTAGTTGGCCTGGTAGAATAGACCACCCATTCAGAGAATGGGCATCGTTTCAGACACAAGGACCTACGTGTCAATTTCTTGCTTTGTAGAGTCCTGGTACAGTGGCAGAGTAAGCAATTTAAGCCTTCAGCACCATGCAGGACGTTGTGTGTCTGGGTCACAGCCCTATCAAGCAAAGCTTGTCCTCAGAATGTCTCCCCCTAGTACCTTGAAAGTTCCTGCAAGGGGTACCTGATTTTTCATGACAGCCTGTGTCCTTTGCTGTCCCTGGGATACCACCTAAAGAGAACTGGCAGACTATCAGGGACTCACCGCTAAGCTGAACTTCAGATGTCTATTGAAGCTAGATCTCAGACCACTGTCCACCTGCGAGAACACGCTGACTTGTGGTCTGAATCCTCCTCTCCATTTGACTCCTGCATTTTACAAAGGGCAAAAGTGTCGGAATCCAGCAGGTCTTGAAAAGCCAGAGACCAAGAGGGACCTAAACATATACATACAAGCAGGATTTATTCCAACCCAATTTTCTAAGCAAATACAATCAAGACTAATTTTAAATCCCTCAGAATAAGCATATTAGTTACTTTTCTGTTGCTGTATTAAAATTCCATGTCCAAAAGCAATTTAGAGAAGAAAGGGTTTATTTTGGCTTATGGTTCCAGAGGGATAGACTTCATCATCTCAGGGAAATGTGACATCAGGCAGGGAAAGCCCAGCAATAGGAACAGGAAGCTGGATGATCACATCTTCACCCTCACACAAGAAGGGGGGAGGAGGAGGAGGCCGAGGAGGAGGCCGAGGAGGAGGCCGAGGAGAAGGAAGGCAGACAAGACTACAAACCTTCAAAGCCAGCCCCCAGTGATCCCAGTGATGCATCTCCTCCAGCAAGGCTCTACCTCTTAAAGGGTCCATAACCTCCTCAAACAGTACCACCAGCTAGGGACCAAGCATTCAAATACATGAGCCTGTGGGAGACATTTCTCATTTAAACCACCACAATGGGCTTTAATTATAGGTCCAATGAAGGGATATCAGCTCCCCAAATCTCTGGAAGTCAATCAAAATATCAAGGCTCTTGGGGCCCAGCTAGCACCCTTGGAGAGAAAAACAAGTTTGGCCACATATATCTGGGAATAGTAATGGGTGAGAACATATTTTCTTGCTGTGGTAGTTTGAAAGAAAATGGCCCCCATAGGGAGTGACACTATTAGGAGGTGTGGCTTTGTTGGAATAGATATGGCCTTGTTGGAGGAAGTGTGTCACTGTGGGGATGGGCTTTGAGGTTTCCTATGCTCAAGCTATGCCCAGTGAGACAGATCACTTCCTGTTGCCTGTGGATCAAGATGTAGAACTCTCAGATCCTTCTCTAGCACCTTGTCTGCCTGCACGCTGCCATGTCCTGCTGTGATGATAATGGACTAAACCTCTGAAACTGTAAGCCGGCCCCAGTTAAACGTTTTCCTTTGTAAGAGTCACTGTGACCATAATGTCTTTTCACTGCAATAAAAACCCTCCCTAAGACACATGCCCAGAAGTCCATGTGAATAATGAACAGGTTTTGAGCCCTCACAGAAGATGGGGCGGAAAGAATGTAAGATCTGGAGGAAAGAGTGGAGTGCTGTGAAATGCTGTCCTCGGGGTGTGGGGACATTGCACTCCTGAACTCACAGCAGTAGTCACCTGAACAGGACTGAGCCCATCAATATCCTCTCGTGATGGAGGAGGGGCTCACATGGCCCCACCCATCCCTGAGGCTCTATAGATCACTAGCGATTGCTAGAGGAAGGAGAGACATTTTCTTAGTGGTGTAGCCACTAGTTAGATGCCCTTGCTCCTGTAGGCAATCCACTGAAACTCCGTGTGAGACACACACACACACACACACACACACACACACACACACACACAGCATGAAAATAAAAATAATTGGAAGAGAAGGGGATCCGTGGAGGATGAGGGAGATAATAGAGAATCATAGAAGGTGAATGATTAAAATATACTATATATACTTGTGAAAACATAATGAAATCCATAATTGTGTATAATTAGTATGTGCTAATAAGCCTTTTAATTCAGTAAAAGCAAAGGACTTTCTAGAATTTCCCCCGGACTAAATAGACAGAGCAGAGACTGGGAGGTGGGGCATAGAGGTGCTTTCTCTTTCCACCAGCTGATGTTCTAGAATTCCAGGATAATGCATTGCTTTCTGCCTGTACCAGATCTCCCTGACAAGCCTCGTAGCAAAGATCCTCAACTATTCAGACGTGGCATCCCTCAAAGCCCTTCGGACTCTCCGTGCCCTCCGACCACTGCGGGCTCTGTCTCGATTCGAAGGCATGAGGGTAAGACCCATTTCAGAACTTCTCTGACCCGCAGCATTTGCCACGTTTTCCCCAACTTCCCCCACCCCCATGCCCTCCATACCCTGACCCAAAGTGACGGGCCCCACTTCCAGCTATCAGCTCTGTGTCGTCCCTTCCCGATCAGACCTTGGTGACACTGCACAGTCTAACTGCCTTGTCTCCCTTGTCTCCCTCAAGTCAGACTGTAAGAACCTCCTTTCTCAAAAGCTACCCTCGGGACGTGGTCCTGGCTATTCCCCGCCTCCTGGACTTACTCTGAGCACCCACAGAGCACCCACTGCCCCACTTCCTATGACAAGCGAGCCTTTTCCATGACACTTACATGTAGAGATAACCTCGGCTCAGCACCTGAGCCAGCATCCGTCCAAAAGCATCTCTTGGACAATCTTTACGTCCTGTGGCTTTTCTGCGCCACTCACCCCTTTCCTTCTGTATTACTACCAGCCTCCGCACTGTCCTTCCTCCATCACCAGCTCAAAGCAATCGCTATAGCTTCCCAAATAACAGTGGATTTTTTAAAATCAGTTTGTGGGCTGGAGAGTTAGCTCAGTCAGTACAGTGCTTGCCTCACAAGCATGAGGATCTGAGTTCAAACCCCAGAACCCATAATAAAAGTATAATTTTAAAAGGCAGGCATGGAGGTGCACGCTTATAATCTCAGCTGGGGAGGAGAGCCAAGTGGCCCTGGGGCTCACAGGCAGCCAGCCTACCCCTTCCAGTTGAGTTCAAGGTTAATGAAAGACTCTGCCTCAAAATGGGTGGGTGGAATTCCTAAGGATGATGCTGAAGGCTGTCTTCCAGCCTCTGTCCAGCAGGCACATGTGTGGCAGAGAATAGGGAGAAGTGGCATTTTGGGGAATTTCAGGTCCTTTTCCATTTCCCACCAGGTAGTGGTGGATGCGCTGGTGGGCGCCATCCCCTCCATCATGAACGTCCTCCTCGTCTGCCTCATCTTCTGGCTCATCTTCAGCATCATGGGCGTGAACCTCTTTGCAGGGAAATTTTCGAGGTGCATTGACACCAGCAATAATCCATTTTCTGTTGTGAATTCGACCATTGTGACTAACAAGTCTGAGTGTGAAAATCAAAACCACACTGGCCATTTCTTCTGGGTCAACGTGAAAGTCAACTTTGACAATGTTGCTATGGGTTACCTCGCACTTCTTCAGGTGGTGAGTCAACGCTGAGATCCATCATTTCTATTCCTTTGACTGCTTAGTAAATGGAGCTTCCAGATTCTTCCAGATGATGCTACATAGAGACATTACATGAGGCAGCATTAAATGTAAGCGGAAGCCGTTCTCTATTTCCATGGACACCACTAGACTAAAGGTCCTTACTGATGCGTGTGAGCACACAGGGCTAAATCTAGCTAAGTCTGCCTAAGATAACAGAATAAAAAGATGAGCCATCCATGGGGCAAGATGCACAGAACAGGCATGTATATATGGTTCCATCTTTCACTTCTCATTATTTCCTATATGATAACTAATTATAGCTAATTAAGTTTGTTGTGATGGTGGATAATATTGGTGATAACAAGGAAATGTGTCCATACTATTCACTTGTACCTCACTTGTCTATATCCAGTTTTCATTCAGTCCTGTGTTTATTGAAGTGTGGTTACGATTACTTATACATCTGTGGCATCTATTTGCCTAAGAGTTTCTATATTCCACCCTCTGTTCATGCTCATTCAGGGAACAAATAATCTCTGTAGCAGTGGCCTGCCAGGTACTTAACCCCTGGAAGTAACAGTCAGAACTGGGTGCAGGACCTGGGGCTTCATGAGAAAAGCAGACAAATACATTATTCAAACAGCCCATCAAATGCTGTAACAGGCTGGAGAGAGCAAAGTTTCTTTCATGCCTGAGATATGCTACAAAGCACACCCACTTTTAAGACCTCAAGGATGGTAAGACTGGGCTAGAGAGATGGCTCAGTGAGAAAGGGCACTTGCTATGCAAGCCTGAAGACCTGAGTTCAGATCCTCATTACCCATGAGCAATTCTGGGTATACATAACCGCACTCACCTATAACCCCAGGCTGAGCATGTCAACCAGACAATCCCACTGAAGATAAAGCCTGAGCTCCAAGCTCAACGACAGATCATGTCTTAAGGGGAAAGGGCAGAGAACAATGGAGGACATTAGACACCTCCTCTGTCTTCTGCACACACATGCATTAAAACACACACATACGCCACATACACACACACACACACACACACACACACACACACACACACACGAATGCTAAAACTGGAAACAGGAAATGTGGTCTCACTCCCACTTTTAGATGTATATCTATTCTTTATTTTGATATTGAAAATCGATTATTTGTTTGTTTGTTTGTTTGTTTGTTTGTTTTACATCCCAATCACATTTTCCCCTCCCCAACACAATCCATTCCTCCTCCATTTCTGTTCAGAAAAGGGAGGCTGGAGAGACGGCTCAGGAGTTAAGAGCACTGGCTGCTCTTCCAGAGGTCCTGAGTTCAATTCCCAGCAACCACATGGTGGCTCACAGAAAAAGGCAGGCCTCCCATGAATATCAGCAAAACCTGGCATATCAAGTTGCCGTAAGACTAAGCACCTCCTGGTATTATAACTGGGCAAGGCAACCCATTATGAGGAATACGGTCCCAAAAGCCAGTAAGAGTCCGAGACAGTCCTTGTTCCCACTGTTAGGAGACCCACAAGAAGACCAAGCTACACAACTGTAACATATATGCAGAGGGCCTAGGTTAGTTCCATGCAGGCTCCCCTGTTGTCGGTTCAGACTCTGTGAGCTCCTATGAGCCCAGGTTAGTTGTTTCTGTGGGTTTTCTTGTGACCTCTCTGGTTCTTACAATCCTTCCTCCCTCTCTTCAGTGAGATTCTCTGAGCTGGGCCCAATGTCTGGCTGTGGGTCTCTGTATCTGTTTCCATCAGTTGCTGGATGCTGCCTCTCTGATGACAATTGGGCTAGGCACCAATCTATGAGTACAGCAGAATGTCATTAGGCATCATGACACTGATATTTTTTTTCTCCAGTCATGTTTGGTTCTATCCAGGTCTCTGGGCCATCCAGCCTCTGGGTCCTGGCCCTCCAGGCAGTGTCAGGGGTGGGCTCACTCTTGTGGCATGGGTCTCGGGCTGGACCAGTCATTGGTTGGCTACTTCCACAATCTCTGTATTCCTTACCCCAGCACTTCCCATAGGCAGGACAGACTGTAGGTCAAAGGTTATGTGGCTGGGTTGGTGTCCCACTCCCTCCACTGGAGGTCTTGCCTGGTCACAGGAGATGGCCAGTTCAGGCTGCATATCCCCTGGTGCTTGGAGTCTTAGCTGGGTCATCCTTGTAGGTTCCTGGGAGTTTCCCTTGTACCAGGTTTCTACCTCACCTGAAATGGCCCCCCTTTCCAGTCACCTCTTTTAGTACTCTCCCCCACCCCACTCCCTCATGTTCCCTCATGTTCCCGTCCCCACCCGCTCCCAATCCACCCATGAAATCTCTATTTCCCCTTCCCAGGGAGATCCAAGTGTCCCCTCCCCCTTGAGCCTCCTTGTTTCTTAGCTTCTCTGGGCTGTGGATTACAGCATGGTTATCATTTACTTTACAGCTAATATCCACTTACAAGTGAGTACATACCATGTCTGTCTTTCTGGGTCTTGGTTACCTCACACTGTAGTGAGTCTTTCTCCGTCCAGCTCCCAAATAATGGCATGGAGACTTATTAATTATGAAAGTTTGGCCTTAGCTTAGGCTTATTCCTAACTAGTCTTATAACTTATATTAACCCATTTCTATTAATCTGTGTGTGCTGACACATAACTTGTGGCTGTTACCTCTCCTCCTGCATATCTTGCTTGTTCTGCATCTCCTGACATCTCTCTCATGTACCTCGATTCCTCCTCTTACTTCCTCTCTCTGCCCAGAAGTTCTGCCTATACCTCCTGCCTAGGTATTGGCCATTCAGCTCTTTATTAAACCAATCACAGCAACACATCTTCACACAGTGTACAAATACCCCACAACATCACTTGGGATGATTTTTTCTAGTTTTATCCATTGGCCTGTGAATTTCATGATGTCATTGTTTTTAACAGCTGAGTAATAGTCCATTATGTAAATATACAACATTTTTCTTTATCCATTTTTCAATTGAGGGACATCTAAGTTGTTTCCAGGCTAGAAACTCAAAGCAATTCCACTAAAATCAGGAAGAAGATAAGGCTGTCACTCTCTCCATATCTATTCAGTATAGTACTTGAAGTTCTAGCTGCAGTAATAAGACAACTGAAGGAGATCAAGGGGATACAAATTGGAAAGGAAGAAGCCAAAGTATCATTATTCACAGACAATATGATAGTATACATAAGCAACCCAAAATTCTACCAGAGAACTCTTACAGCTGATAAACACCTTTAGTCAAGTGGCTGGATACAAGATTAACTAAAAAAAAAAATCAGTAGCCCTCCTATAAACAAACAATAAACAGGCTGAGAAAGAAATCAGAGAAACAACACCCTTCATAATAGCCACAGATAATATAAAATATCTTGGTGTAACTCTAACCAAGCAAGTGAAGGACCTGTATGACAAGAACTTCAAGTCTTTGAAGAAAGAAATTGAAGAAGATATCAGAAGATGGAAAGCTCTCCCATGCTCATGGATCAGAACTAACATAGTAAAAATGGCCATCTTACCAAAAGCAATCCACAGATTCAACACAATTCTCACCAAAATTCCAACACAATTCTTTACAGACCTTGAAAGAACAATACTCAACTCCATATGGGAAAACAAAAAAACCCAGGACAGCTAAAACCATCGTGTGTCTTATTCTTATGTCACACACATTAGCCAGGAAAGTGACTGAGAAAATGGCAACCCCAACAGAGCATAGAACAGCCTGTGCCAGTGTCCCTGTAGCAAGCCACTCGAGTCCCAGTTCAGGCCATGCTCTAGAAAGTTCCATGTCTTCCATACCACACTACTCTGGGTTACTTGAAATCATGTGAGATTAGTTCAGTCACCCAGAGACTTCCTCTCTTCCCCTCCCCCCCAAGTCTCTTTACTTAGCATCCCAGTCTCTCCCACTGAGCCACCATGGACTGAGAAGAGTCCCATTAGATGGACAGACTCTGATTGCCCTCCACTTCTTGTTTCCAGGCAACATTCAAAGGCTGGATGGACATTATGTATGCCGCTGTCGATTCCCGAGAGGTGAGTCTCAGCTTCTGGTGCGCATGGCCTTCCCCTCTGTGAATCCTGTTGCACTGACTGTATCTGTGATGAAATTTAATAGCTTTCCTGCCAGAAGAGTCAGACTTACACCACTTCCCACAGCCCATCTCTGTGGCAATATCCATCTGCTACGTGTTTGGGCATTTGAGCTCAATTAGCCTTCTACGAGTGTTCCTCCGGCTTCTCAAGCACGTCTTTCACTTACTGAGGCCGTCCACAGACAGCTGGATAGCAGTGGTTTTATTGGTTACTTTTCCTGTTGCTATGACCAAACACCTGACAAGAAGGAATGTAAAGAAGGGATCATTTTGGCTTACAGTTCAAGGGGACTCGGTCTCTCACAGCCTAGGAAGCATGACAAGAGTGGGAGGCAGCCGCTCACATTGCAGTCCCAGTCAGGAAGCAGAACAGACAGGAAAGAACTGGCTTCTTCCTGTGAGACTTTCAGTCTTAAAAGTTCCACAACCTTCCCAAATGGCAGCACCAACTGGGGCCTAAGTGTCCAAACACTAATGAACCTGCAGGAGACATTACACATTCCAATCCTAACAGTAAATGGGTAAGGTCCCTTCCTGCCATGGCAGGCACAACTGATGTCCTGCCCACCCTCTGAGCCCCTGGAGTCCTCTGGAATTCCCATCCTCTGTCCAAAGCCTTTCTTTAGTTCATCAGATATTACTCAGGGGCCTCTCCCAGCAGGACAGGGGATGGGCTGTTTCCAGGCGGCTCTGATTAGTAAGTCTCAGGAGTTGATAGACAAGCATTACAGCTTCCCTGTTTCTTGGTGGTCCCACTCTGAGGTGTGTTCTCCATCAGGATGGAGCTCCAGTTGCCTACAGCATCGGCCTAGCCAATAAATGATACTCCTGCATCAGCCTTTCTCATCTGCTGCTTCTCCCCAAGTCCTCAATCCTGCCTTACAGGATAAAGTACCAGGGCCTTGTTGCGGGGTTAGCTTTTAGAGAAAACCTGAGACATGCCCCTCCTCACATCTCCTGCCCTGTCTTGACCACAGATCAACAGCCAGCCTCAGTGGGAGGACAACCTGTACATGTACCTCTACTTCGTCGTCTTCATCATTTTTGGAGGCTTCTTTACACTGAACCTCTTTGTTGGGGTCATAATTGACAACTTCAATCAACAGAAGAAAAAGATAAGTGGGGCTCGAGTGTCTTGGCCATAGTAATGGATCTTGTACTTCCTATTCCCTGGACAACTGTGGCCTCGCGGCTAAAAGCCAATGGCACAGCGCTTCCTGTCTGTAGCACCAAGCTGATATCTGTCCCCTGGGTTTGGTCCTCACCACTGCCTGGTGCCTGATGCCGCCACTGCTGGGGGAGCTGTGTTTGCAGGGTTGTAAATGCTCCCCAAGGTTCCCATCCTCCAATAAAGTGACCTCGGTCTTCTCAACTGGAGCCAAGTGTCACAGACGACTCCTTACAAAGTACCACTAGGGTGGGAAAGGACCTGTGACTCTAGAACTTTAAGCCCCAAGGGACTGAGTTAGGACACCTCAGGAAGGGCCAAGGCCTCAGGCACTGGCAGAATCCCAACCCTCTTGGAATGGAAAAGAAGATTCATGCCTCCATACTTCCCTTGGCTTCATAGGACCCTAATCCCAAATATTTATTTACATTTAGAATATAAAATATGAGTGCTAAAGGTATAAAGGCTTCCTCTTTGTGCCTGCCTCTTCTCCTGTCCCAAGCCCTCTCTGCTCTTACACTGCAGAACAGACACTAGCTTTGCTTCAGAACCCCAGGCAGCGGATCACAGCCAGGGGCTCCCCTCAGAGTTTAGCAAGCATCGTGCTTTCAAGCATGGCGCTGGGGAAGAGCATTTGACTGCAGGACCCAGGCAGGGGGTCTGCAATGGGCTCATCCCCTGATTCTTCCTGCTCAGGAGATGAGAAGATTGGAATGGTCCGCAGGCTTTGGCATCTCTGGAGGGTCTTGTTATTTTAATAACATCAGTGTGTCCTGCTCCTCTACCTAGGGGGTCAGGACATCTTCATGACAGAGGAGCAGAAGAAGTACTACAATGCCATGAAGAAGCTGGGCTCCAAGAAGCCCCAGAAGCCTATCCCACGGCCCCTGGTGAGCCCCTGGGTTTCTCTCTATCAGAGCAGGTTTGTGAGTTCAGCTTAACCTGGGCTGAGTAGATGCCTGGCCAGCACCGTATGGAGGAGATTCTGGGGCAAGTTTAAGGGTGGAAGTGATGAGGTTCCTAGGCCCCCAAAATAAGAAGTTTAAATGAAGTGAAAACAGTGGTTACTTCAAATAAGCTTGTCTGACGAGCTCTGCATCTCTCAACAAGTGGCTGAATCATGGCTTTGGAAACAGGTCATGAAACAGAAAGGTGTTAGAGTTTCTACATCAAGGCGCGGTCCTTATATAAATTATTTCAGACTTGGTGAGTACAAGGTGTTGGAACATTTACAGGAGGGAAAGGGAAATTTATCACCTTTGCCACACTTTACTTGTAAATAGTGAGTATCAATTTGATGCTGTTCTAATATCTGCGAAAAAACATTGGATCAGGATGGCAGGAGGTTCCAGACTGTACTGGCAGAAACGTACTACCTAATCCCGTAAGATGAAGATGACTGGGTTTGGATAAGTCTGAACAAGAGTGTGTAAGGCTTCCTGAGGGCCTCTCAGGACACACACACACACACACACACACACACACACACACAGTGCTGAGGAAATAGCTATTGGTGAAGTACTTACCTTGCTAGCACAAGGACCTGAATTCAACCCCCAGAATCCACATCTATAAAGCTAGGTGTGGTTAGGCACTTGTCCTCCGAGCACTGGGGGAGCAAAATCAGGCCGATAGATCCCTGGGGCTCACTGGTCAGTCAGCCTGGCCTACTTAGCAAATTCCAGGCTAGGGGGAGACCCTGTTTCAAGACAAGATGGATGGCACCTTAGGAACAATACCTGAGATTGCCCCCTGACCTGTATACACACACACACACACACACACACACACACACACACACACAGTGCACAAGCACATGTACAAAATCCAATGGGTGGGAACAGGCTCAAAATTAAAGATTCAGGTAAAAGGCTGTGCCCAGCCAATGGGATTCAAGTCAGGGGTTATAGAAGCAAGCAGTTGAATTCCATGGCCTTCACGATCCCACACCAGTGCTAAGCTACTGTCTGAACCAGAGTCCTGTGTTTGGGCCACTCCTTAGAATAACCAAGGTTCTGATACCTTTCTCCAGCCTCTCCCCTCTTATCAACAAGCCCACAGGCCACTGGAACTTCTTCTCCTCGTTGTCCCGGGAATAGGGTGGGCTAAATTTCAAAAGTGCCCTGTAGATACAAAGGCATGGGTCAGAGGGGAAATTGTAGGTGGATACCATTGCTTCCAATAAAGTCTTAGATGGGACCCTCCATATGCCCCAGTGGTGGCATAAGGTCTGTCCTCCGCATGAGGAGGGGAGTGGGCCTCACTGCCTGCCTCTGCTCCTGGGGTTCTCCATCTGTTGGGAGGAGAATGTGCACTATTAATTGACCATATCAGTACTCTTAGTGGAAAAGCATGGCTTTTTCTTCTCTTTGTGATCCAAGGCTGGTGAACATTAGCCCTTGTGTTCCCAATCAAGAAAAGCTGAGACAGGGTTGGGATATTTCAGCAATGCTTTGCTATCTTGGGGAAACCATGAGAGCAGTGTCTAAGCAGAGACCATATCTGACTGTTCTCCAGAGCCCACAGTCCTCGGTCCATCCGTGCTCTAGGCAGTGTTCACATCTTGATATCACCTGCTTGGTGACATGTCTGATCATAGGCCCTCCCTAAAGTCTAGAGCCAAGAAAGAAACTCAAGGGGAAAAATACCTACTTTATCTTAATGTTACTGGAAATTTTGTGGTGCAAGTCCAGGCTCTGGCAGCCCTAACAAGTTGGGTTCTACCTCCCATCCTCAAAATGCCAATTAAAGAGACAAGTGAGAACGAGAACCAGTGAAAGGAGGTTCTTCAACATGGGCCATATTGGTAGGAGGGAGGAATAAAGAAGTCCTCCCAAGCCCATCTTCTACTTGGTTTAAATAGAGAACAAGAGATACGCATAGCTAGGAGGCCCTGGTCAAGTGTGGTCTTGCCCGTCACTGACCCATCATTCACTCAACTCCGCTCTGTCCTGCAAGGCAGCCTGAGCAGTTGTCAGAACTGTGTGAAATCTCTTCCTGGGAGACAAGTTCCCCTCTGGCTGGCACCAGGCTGTAGTCCTTCACTCAGCGTGAGACTACTGGGGAAATTCAATTGCTCGGGGTCCGTTGTGCCAATAGTCTGACGGTCAAAGGGAGGGGCTCAAACGTCTCTTTAGAACACCCCCACTTCTGCCAGGACAGCTGTACTAACATCTGTCCTCCCAAGACCAGCTCTCTTTCCATCCAGCATCTGTCTCTGGAATGTTCCGCTGGTGTGTTTAGGAGCCCCAAGAGATCAAGCAGAGCATTGGCAGAGAAGTTCTGCACCCCCCAGGTGTGCGGGTGCTTCTAATGGCAGAGCTAACTCAGTACTACAGAGGGACTCCCCAAATCGTACATGCACCCCACCCCTTGCCTCTGGTCAAGTCCACATTCTAAATTTTGTCTTATCCATAGAAAAAGTGAAAGGTTCTACAGGACTGGACAATTTTATTCTATGATGTTCTCTCTCATAAAAACCACTAAAAGCAGGTTTCACATGCTCCACATTATAAGAAAATAATAGACTCCAGGCTCATCATGTTATCATTCACCCTCCATCATCTCCGAGTACACAGAGGGTTACCAAGATGTGAGCCCTGCCCACAGGCTGAGCAGGGGAACAGACAAATGCTGGAATATCTAACCCGAATCTGAGGCTTGCTTGGTTTAATTAGAAGTCATATAACCAAGAATGGACCTCTTTTTTTTCTTCTTCTTCTCCATTTCATGATGACATGGAAGGGCTAAGTGGCTCGGCAAAGCCCCTCCCATCCCAGAACATAAGCCAACAGTCAAGCAAAGAGCCAGGCCCTTTGTGGTCCGAGTCTCTGCTCTAACCCAGCAGGGTAGCAACCCACCCGCACTGTGAAGCAACAGCAGGGGTCAGCCTGTGGTAGCAGCTCCCTCCACCCACTCAGAAGCTTCTGGAAGCATGCTGGTAGGACGATGGCAGGTTCTTCTCTCCACCCCTGGTAACCACACATGTGGGACCCTGAACACAGTATCCACTCAGTAAGTGCCTCTGTACAGAATTAGTCAAGCTAGTCGGGTGGCTATCAAATGCTGAGGTGTGGTTAATGCGCAGCTGCTCATTCTATCTTCCATCCACTCAATTTCTTAAGGTCTTTCTGTATGGCAGACATTATACAGATGCTAGAATTTGAGCTGTGAGCAAGATGGACACGATTCCTGCCCTCACAGAGGTTGCAGTTTGGTGATAGAGGCAAATAGTTAGCAAAAGCCACACGCGTGTCAACTCACAGGCTGGAGAGATTGCAGCAAGGGAAAGCATGGGCGAAGAAGCCAAGGATGCCCAAGACGGAGCCTACAGAGCTCTCATAACTAGGAGTTGGATGAAGGAGGCTGGAACAGGCTGGCCTGATACCTCCCTTTCTTTCTCAGAATAAGTACCAGGGCTTTGTGTTTGACATCGTGACCAGGCAAGCTTTTGATATCGTCATCATGGTCCTTATTTGCCTCAACATGATCACCATGATGGTGGAGACTGATGAGCAGAGTGAGGAGAAGACAAAGATCCTGAGCAGAATCAACCAGTTCTTCGTGGCCGTCTTCACGGGCGAGTGTGTAATGAAGATGTTCGCCCTGCGGCAGTATTACTTCACCAATGGCTGGAATGTGTTCGACTTCATCGTGGTGATCCTGTCCATTGGGAGTGAGTGGCAACCATGTACTGGGGGGCTTCATGGGGTCGTTTAGCAGCTCTCTCTTTTCAAACCAAGGAAAGAGCCAACTCACTTTAAAACTCTGTGTGTGTGTGTGTGTGTGTGTGTGTGTGTGTGTGTGTGTGCAGGTCTGTGTGCAGGTCTGTGTGCAGGTGTGTGCAGGTCTGTGTGCAGGTGTGTGCAGGTGTGTGTGCAGGTGTGTGTACAGGTGTGTGTGCAGGTGTGTGTGCGAGTATGTGTGCAGGTCTGTGTGCAGGTCTGTGTGCAGGTGCATGTGTGTCATGATGTACACGTGGGGGTCAGAAGACTCCACATTGTTTGATCCAGAGTCTCTATCGTCCTCTGCTTTGCACACCAGGCTAGCCCACAAGCTTCTGGGGATTCCCGTCTCCGCCTCCCATCTTGCTGTAAGAGCACTGGGATTGGATTACAGACACATGCTCCCATACCCTGCTTTG
Organism: Peromyscus maniculatus bairdii; assembly: GCF_049852395.1. Lineage (NCBI taxonomy): Eukaryota > Metazoa > Chordata > Mammalia > Rodentia > Cricetidae > Peromyscus > Peromyscus maniculatus. Next base: position 117,319,494 of record NC_134858.1, on the reverse strand, counting down.
TAGGGCCTTACCCACCGGGCCATTTTCCCAGCCTCAACTTGCTTTTTCAACACACAATGGCACAGGTCAGAAGAGCCCGATATGTGTAGTCTTCCAAAGGCAGCAGACGTTAAATGCCCCAGGATGTTCACAGAAAAAGAAGACGTTCAGTGGGCTTCGCTGTTATCATGGGTGACAGAAAAGTGAGGGACTCAATGCAATGACCAAAGCTGTAAAGACACTGTGCTGTTGAAGGTGCTATATTTTGGGTGCAGTGGTGTCTAGAGTCGGAATCTGGTGTGAGACACGGAGCTGACTACTTACTGAGTTCTGAGCACTGGTGCCACAGATCAACAGCCCTTTGACGGAGATGTCATTGACCTTATTAATTAAAATGGAACCTCCGAGATTAGGAATGTTATCAGGGTAACGGAGTCTGCAGGAGGCAGATCTGAAGTTAGACGAGTTTGTGTTCTTCTACTAACTAGCTCCCTCCCACCAACAACCAAGAGACTGGCTATATTTAGTTACTCTCCCAATGGCTGTGACCAAACACCTGACAAGCCGCTTAAGAGGAAATGACTGCTTTAGACTCGTGATTTAAGAAGGAATGCAGCCATTGTGGTGGAGCAACCCAGCAGCAATAGCATGAGGTGTGTGGTCAGAGTGTGTCCCCAGTCAGGAAGCAGAGAGCAATGGACGCTGGTGCCCAGCTCACCTTCTCCTTCTCATTCAGTCCAGGACCCCAGCCCATGGGATGGTATCACCTACATTTAGGGTTGCTCTAAAAGCTAGACTTTTCAGGAATGTCCTGAGACATGCTCTGAGCTGTGTCTAGGTTATTCTAAATTCAGTCAAGTTGACAAGGAAGACTGTCACCTCGTCCCTGGACTAGTGGCTTAACTGATGCTTGACTCCTAACAGGACACATCCTGCCTCACCAACTTTACATTGAGTCGTAAATACATCTTTGTCAGTTATATTCTGGCCCACCTGCTTCTCCTGTTAGAGCGCAGCTGTGGGTTTAACTTTCCATTGATTTACTACCGAGAGCTAATGGCATCTAGATAAAACTGTCAGCAATTCATCCCTCGCCCTACCCTCATGGCAAAACAGAGGCTTGGGTTGCATTTATTTGTGTGAGGTTTTAATCTGGCTTTACTTTATCTTGGTATTGCTGCTGGATTGTTGTTGGGTTTTCCAAAATATCTTTGAGTTAAGATTGACATACAAAAAAAAAATACTACATGAACTTAATATATACAACTTGTCAGGCTTGGAGATTTGTATATCCATGAAAGCATTTCCACTGCCAACACCATAAACATAGCCTTTGCCTCTGTAAGTCTAACTAACCACTTGTTAGTTAGTGATGAGATCTACCTTATTAGCCGGATGTGGTGTTGCATGCCTATAACCCAAGCACTTGAGATGCTGAGGCAGGAGAAATATTGTGAATTTGATATCAGCCTGGGCTATAATGAGTTCAAGGCCAGCCTTAGCTAAAGAGTGAGACTTTCTCAAAAAATCAAGCAGATGGTAAGAAACAAAAGGGGACTGAGGAAGATCTTTCCTCTATGGATTCTGTGGCTCAGCATAACAAGTTTCTGTTGTTGATTGGCTAGAGAGTTTTGGTTTTCATTTGTGTGTTTTGTTTCATCTATCTTTCCAAGTAAGAGATTCACAAGGACATTTTGGTGGGACCTTGCTTGTCTGACTACCCACATCAACGATACGGAAAGACCACATGTCCTGTGGCCCTGTGATGAGGGTTTCTAACTAACCGTTCCTGGTTCCCTCATAGCAGCCCTGTCCACTGGGCAGGGATCCCTTATAGACATAGAAACCACCTGAAGAGACCACCTGTCCATCTTTCCTCTTGTCCTCTCATTCCCCCTTCCCACCAAAAAGACATTTATTTTTGCAAGCTATGAATTCTTTCTCTTTTGAACAACCCTGGAAAAACTAAAGACACATACATTTCACATACATGATCTCATATTAGATGTCCTAGATATATACATGATGTATACATGATCTCAGATGTCACAGATGCATACTGCTTTTCTGGAAGGAGTATATCATATACTTGTGTGAGGGAAGAATGTTCTAGTCAAACTAGACTTTAAGAGTTTTCACAAAGAGTTTGTAATCCAGACGTATCCATGATCTCATATTAGATGTTATAGATGCACACATGATGTATCCATGATCTCATATTAGATGCCATTTGGGGTATATGCATTCTTCATCTTTCTTCCTTCTCATGGCTAGCATTAGGGGACATAACTGACCCTAAAAAATCCTGTCTCCAGACCCTAACATGGAGTTCAAGTACAGCTGGAAATGAAAGAGATAAATGAAATCCATTGTGCAGACAGCTGGCCATTCAGAACCATTCTTGTCTATCTGTCAGCAAGTGGCCCAACTCCTAGCCTTCCTTATAATTAATGCGAGTTCCATGCAATTATCTGTGGGACCGTGTGCCAGGAACTGAGTCAATCTTCACAGGAGGGGATGGGGAGATGAATCACAGGGGGCCCTGGCCTACCCGGAGCACAGAGCCAGGGTGGGGAAATGGGTATGGTGGGCTATGTCAGGCTGGAAGCAAAGCATTGTGGGCATGTGGAATAGACTACAGTCACTTCCAGCTGAACTTGGCTGTGGAAGAGAGAGGGTTGTTTATTATGATGATTAACACATATTAATTGAACAAATTAATGGGATTCACTGTGATATTCCCACACATGCATGCATGGCGTGTTGAAGAAGACAGGGTTTTAACCATAGAGGCTGACTAATAAGATGTTCTGGGTAGGGAGAAAGATAAGAACACAGTAGATAGGTCAAAAAATAACCTGAGGGAGGGATGGCTACCGCAATCGACGGTTACTGACAAGTCAGGCCAAGGCACAGACTCCTTGAATATGGATGCCTCTACTGAGAAAAGAAGAGGAAATATGATCATAGCCAACTTAACCAGAGCTCATGGTTTGAGACACTAATTAGATAATTTTCCACCCTCTTTCACAGGTCTGGTGTTTTCTGCAATCCTTACGTCACTTGAAAGTTACTTCTCCCCTACGCTCTTCCGGGTCATCCGTCTGGCCAGAATCGGCCGCATCCTCAGGCTGATCCGAGCAGCCAAGGGGATCCGAACACTGCTCTTTGCCCTCATGATGTCCCTGCCTGCCCTCTTCAACATCGGCCTCCTGCTCTTCCTCGTCATGTTCATCTACTCCATCTTCGGCATGGCCAGCTTTGCCAATGTTGTGGAAGAGGCTGGCATCGACGACATGTTCAACTTCCAGACCTTCGGCAACAGCATGCTGTGCCTTTTCCAGATCACCACATCAGCAGGCTGGGATGGCCTCCTCAGCCCCATCCTCAACACAGGCCCCCCATACTGCGACCCCAACCTGAGCAACAACGGTACCTCCAGGGGGAACTGTGGGAGCCCAGCAGTGGGCATCGTCTTCTTCACCACCTACATCATCATCTCCTTCCTCATCGTGGTCAACATGTACATCGCGGTGATTCTGGAGAACTTCAATGTTGCCACAGAGGAGAGCACAGAGCCCCTGAGTGAGGATGACTTTGACATGTTCTATGAGACCTGGGAGAAGTTTGACCCAGAGGCCACCCAGTTCATTGCCTTTTCTGCCCTCTCGGATTTTGCAGACACACTCTCTGGCCCTCTTAGAATCCCAAAACCCAATCAGAATATATTAATCCAGATGGACCTGCCATTGGTCCCTGGAGATAAGATCCACTGTTTGGACATCCTTTTTGCCTTCACAAAGAATGTCTTGGGAGAATCTGGAGAGTTGGATTCTCTGAAGACTAATATGGAAGAGAAATTTATGGCAACTAACCTTTCCAAAGCATCCTACGAACCGATAGCAACCACCCTCCGGTGGAAGCAGGAAGACATCTCAGCCACTGTCATTCAAAAGGCCTATCGGAGCTATGTATTACAGCGCTCCTTGACGCTCTCCAACCCCCTGAGAGTGCCCAGGGCTGAGGAGGATGACGCGCCACTCCCTGGTGAAGGCTACGTCACATTCATGGCAAATAACAGCGGCGGGCTCCCAGACAAATCAGAAACTGCTTCTGCCACATCGTTTCCACCATCCTATGACAGTGTCACCAGGGGCCTGAGTGACAGCTCAATGCACAATGAAGATGAAGTCACCAGTAAGGAGGGGGGCAGCCCTGGACCTCAGTGAGGACACTCCAGCGTGCACGGGGCAGGTTCAAATATCGTCCTCTGCCGTGGCCTCTTTCCCTCGAGAGGTGGTACTCATCTATGGCCTTACCCATGCATGCCACTGGTCTCTGTGCCAGAGTTGAGTGGGGACATCCTTGAGAAAGCCCCCATACCAATAGGAATCAAAAGACAAGGATACATCTCCACTTTGATGTCTCTTCTGATTTCCAGAAAATGTCACTGCTCCATTTATTTTGGTTGTGACTAGAGATATGATTTCCCATGACCAACCTCTCAGAACCAGACCTTCTAGAGACATGTGGCAAGGACATTTCAGATGGTCTCGAGTAGTCTTAGAGAAGCACATAGGGAGGGCATTGCTGATTTGGGTTTGCATGACTGCATGCTCACAGCCTCTGGACAGCACCTGTGAGACAGCCATTAAAATGAATATTTTTAAAGGTATGGCAAGAGTAACACATCTTTGTGTGTGTGTGTGTGTGTGTGTGTGTGTGTGTGTGTGTGTGTGTGTGTACACATGTACATGTGTGTTTGGAGGTCAGAGGTCAATCTCTGATATCATTCCTCAGGCACTTTTTGAGATGAAGTCTCTCACTGGCCTGGAGCTCTCCACATAAGTTTGGCTGGCTAGGCAACAGACCTACCTACCTCTGCATTCCCAGCTCTGAGATTACATGTGCACTCTCTGAATGCCTGGTATTTTTACATATGTCACAGGGTCAAATTCAAGTCCTCATACTTGTTTGCAAATTGAGATATCTCCCCAGCCCCCTAGCATTATATCTTAAAAGTATCACTTTGTTTGTTTTCTTAATTGTGCTACACTAACAGGTACCCTGAGCTACTTCTCCCTCACTCTGTGCGACACTAACAGGTACCATGAGCTACTTCTCCCTCACTCTGTGCGACACTAACAGGTGTCATGAGCTACTTCTCCCTCACTCTGTGCGACACTAACAGGTACCCTGAACTACTTCCCCCCTCACTCTCAGGACCCCTGATGGTTTGCAGTCAGAACCTGAAGATGGCTGCGACCAGAGGAAGCCCTGTCCTAGGAGCTGGAGAGCCTAGTTCTAACTTTTAAAGTTTTTCAGGTACACATATATATGGGGGAGAGGTACATGTGAGTATAGGTGCAGAGGCCAGAGAGGGCATTGGATCCCCTGGAGCTGGAATTGAAGATGGTTCTGAGCTGCCTGATACAGATGCTGGGAAGCCAATCCAAGGCCTCTGCAAGAGCAGCAAGTCCTCTTTACCATTGAGCATCTCACCAGCCCTCTTCACTGATTGCCATCCTAACTATGCTAAGACTTTTCCCTATGAACCTTTAGATGGGGAAGACAGCATTGCATGTCCAAGGTGGCCAAGGCAGATTTTGTCTACATTGCAGATTCAGTTTCCTGTCTCAGAACCTTAAGAAGGACATCATTGTCCCATGGGGTCAAGATTCCATAATTAGTATAACTAAAAGCAAATGACTATTTTGAGAAAAATTTGATAGATAAAAGATTGTGGCCAAAGATTTGTTGGTTTTATCCATCCAACAAATATTTTTAAGTTCCTATTATATGACAATCATTTCTCTAAGAACAAGAAATGAAATGAGCCCCTTAGATGAATTGAAGCTCATATGGTGTGCATCCCGGTTAGTTTTTGTTGTCAGTTTGACACAACCAAGAGTACCTGGGAAGAGGGAGCCTTAATTGAGGGATTGCCCAGGTCAGACTGACCTGTGATCATGTCTGTGGAGATTGGCATTGATTGACGAGTAATGTCTAAGAGCCCCCACCCAGCCCACTGTGGGCAGTGTCGCCCCTGGGCAGGTGGTCCCGGGTTAGAAGAAAGCCGGCTAAGCATGAGTCGGAGAGAGCAATCCAGCGGGAAGCACAGCGCCATGGTCCCCACTTCAGTTCCTGCCCCTGGCCCTGCCTTGGCTTCCCTTGATAAAGGACTACAATCTGCAAGCCAACCAACCCTCCCTCCCCAAGCCATTGGTCATGGTGCATATCACCCCAGGAGCATCCCAGGACAGCGTGTGAATCGCTGCGCTTGTTGCTGTGACAGAACTCCTGACAGAAGGCACTGGAGGGAGAGTTTCTTTGGGCTCACATTTTTAGAGCACAGCGTCCTTTGTGGTGAAGGACATGACCACAGGAGCAGGAGTTGACGGGTCACATCATGTCTGCAGTCACGAAGCAGAAAGAGATGAATGCTGGGGCCCAGCTGAGTTTCCCCCATGAGGAAATGTTGCCCACACTTAGGGCAAGTCTTCCCGGTTAAACTTCTCTAGACACATCCTCACAGGCACACTTAGAGATGAGTTTCTATGGTGACTCTCATTCCTGTCAAGCTGACAATGGAGAGTGGCCGTCACACGACTACAAAGGAATCTCAGTGGCGATTGTCATCTTCTGTTAACTCTTGAGACATCCCCAGCCATAACTGAAAAGTTTGGGTCAATTCACTGGCTGTGTTGAATGGGAAGATTTTCTGTTGGTATAGTCACAAAGCACAGAGGCTCTCACACTTACATATCCCTTCTTTCTCTGTCACTGTTGGCCCATCAGTGGCCAAAACATTTCAAGGTACCTGTTGGGGGCTGCCAGCATCCACAGATGCATGATGGCGAGGCAATGGTGGAGTCGTGGAGGGTCCAAGCCAGACTCTCTCTGGAAACATCTGAAAGATGTATCCAACCCAATGGTGCTCCCTCGCCGGGGCCACTGATCAAGAAACATGGATACTGACTACGTAGGACTCTATCAACGTCTCAATCTCATGCAGTCAAGGCAGAAACTATCTGAAATTATATTCACACACGTGTTTACAAGACAGCTGGGTAGACAGACAGCCTGGGGACTGGTTTATTTTTACAGTGTGATGTGAAGAAATTAGAAGTTGCCAAATATCGGCCTGAAGAAATGGCTCAGCCATTAAAGGCTAGGCTCACAACCAAAAATATAAGAAGTTCCCAAATCTCAGACTGGATTTTACAAAACAGATGATGTTGTTCTCAAAGGTATTTGGTCTAGTTTGTTTCTCTGTTGCTATAAAACACTGATCAAAAAAGCTTTTTCATCTTACACTTTGCAGTCCATCCTCAAGGGAAGTCAAGGCAGAAACTCAGCCTGTTAGCGGGAACTGAAGCAGAGACCGTGAAGGAAGGAACTCTGCTTACTGGGTTGCTCAGCTACCTTCCTTATACAACCCAGGGCACCTGCTCAGGCATGGCACCACCCACAATGGGCAGGGCCATACACTAACTGCCAATCAAGAAAGCACCTCATGAACATGGCCACAGGCCAGTCTTATGAAGGCAATTTCTCATTTGAGATTTCTTCTTCCCAGGTATGTCAAGTTGACAACTGACACTAACTATGACAGTATTTCTTATCCTACCTGCTGCCCCAGTTTGTAGATTGAATTGTGTAGTCCCAAAAGATCTATTGAGATCCTAACCGATTTTATTTGGAAGTGGGTTCTTTGCAGGAATAACCAAATCAAGATGAAGCCATTATTATGGTAGGCCCTCATCTTGTGGCTTGTGTTACGACAGGAGGGAGATTTAGACGTCCACAGAGGGGAGAATGCAGTGGGACAATGCACATGCAAAGAAAACACCACGGGAAGACAGATCGGGCTGCTAGCAAAGGAATGTAAACATTCTCAGAAGCCAGGGGAAGACGAGGGAGAAGATGAGGGAGACAAGGGTTGTCCCCTAGATACCAGAGAGAGCATCGCATATCCAATGCCTTAGTTTTAGATGTCTTGCCTCCAGAAATGTAAGGGAATGCATTTTTGTTCTTTAAGCCACCTAACCTGTGGTAATTTGTTACAGTATACCTAGAAAACTAATACACCCTGTGGTTTTTCTACATAGAGGCATTTGTCAAGTTTCAGTGGGAACCATTAGAAAAGGGATGTAGCATGGACCTCATTCCTCATAGTTTTCAGAAATGTGCTCAACGCAAATGCAAGATCATCTCTTTAAAGTTTCACGACATGTTCAGACTAGCAAGATGGCTCAGTGGGTAAAAGCGCTTGCTGCCAAGCCCGGCAGCCTGAGTTGGACTCCCCAGAACCTACGTACGTGGTGGAAAGAAGAACTGACTCCCGCTGGTTGTCCTCTGACCTCCACATGTGCACTGTGGCACATGCACTCTGACCCCAACACACTTAAAATAAATAACTGCAGTTTTTAAACTGCCAAAGAAGTCCACAGCTGGTCAAAACTCAGAGAACAGCTGACCGTGGGGTTGCCCAGTCCCAACTGATCCATCTACAGCACGGCCCCTATACCTACAGCTCGGGGGATATCTCAGAAGAGGAAGTGGAAAAATACTAAGAGCCCGACAACCAGGACATCTCAGAAACAGGGCTGCCTAAGCAAGACTTACATAATGACAACACCAGTGGACATGTCCATGGGAATGGTCCCACCCCTAGATGAAGAGCTAAGGCAATTAATGGCTGTGGGGGCAAGGGACAATCAGTCTTTTCCAGGACCAGCTCTTTGGTAGATATCCAATCTCAAGTAGTCAGCCCTAAAAACACATGTATACAGACAACAATGAGAGGACTTGGCAGGATATATTTCTATATACGTGTGTGTGTGCGTGTGTGTGTGTGTGTGTGTGTGTGTGTGTGTGAGAGAGAGAGAGAGAGAGAGAGAGAGAGAGAGAGAGAGAGAGAGAGAGAGAACTAAAGAACAAGAGGCTGTGAGCGTGAGAGGGAGTTGGGGAGACATGGGTGAAGTTTGGGGGACAAGAAAGAATAGAAATGCTGTTAACTTCAGTATTCGTGTGAAATTTAAAAAAAAAGACTTTTAAACTTTAAATTTTAAAAACAAAACTGCTAATTTTTATTGCAGTTATCCCACAGACATAGTTAACAAAGAATACTGTCAACAGGGAAGGCCCGGCATAGGTATTCGCCTTAAGACAAAGGTTAGGACATTTCCCTTAGTTCTGGGGTTGTGAAATTGGACCGATCCTCGGTGGGGAGTTCACAGAGGCTGAAGCCTTCAAATGGGTAGACTAAAAGGCAGTTCTCAGACTCTGGTGGCAACAGGGCAGCATACTGAAACGCTTCTGCTGTGGAAAACATTGGTGATGATAGATACCAGATAAGCAACAAGTTGGGAGGGCATGAGGAGAGGAGCACTCAGAAAGCTGCCTGGCTAGGTAGGAGCCAAAGAAAGGTTTCTTATTCTGTTTAGACTCTGGTAAGTTAAGAGTGCACGCCTTAATTAGAGTCAGCACTAACACAGCAGAAAGATACATAATTTCCAAAAAGACAGAGAGGAGAACACTAAGAAACAATTAGAAAATAAACTAAGAGGGCTGGGGGACAGCTAGGTGAGGGAAACACTTGGCTAGGTGAGGGAAATGCTTGCCGTGGGAGCATGAGGACCTGAGTTTGACCCCCAGAACACACACAAAAGAGCTGCTAGGCATGGTGGCATGGGCTTGCCATCCTACCAATCAGGAGGGAGAGATGAGGGGAGAGGGGTACCTGAGACCTGCTGATCAGCCAGCTTATCAAATCAGTGGTAAAAGTGAGAGGCCCCTTCACAGACATGACTGTGTATACACACACAATACAGTAAAGAAAAAGGGGGGTGGGAGGAGAGGGATCCATGAGAAACATGGATCAGGAGAAACAAGCGGGAAGGAGCAGCTATGTTGTGTTGTGGGACACACGCACCTGCATGGTGCAGAGGCCGGAGGTTGACGTAGATGTCTCCTGCCTTAGTTACAGTGTCTAGTGATGTGATCAACGCCAGGACCAAAAGCACCTTGGGGAGGAAGTGGTTGATTTTTACAGTTCCACATCACAATCCATCACTGAGGGAAGTCAGGACAGGAACCTGAAGGCAGGAGCTGATACAGAGGCTGTGGAGGGGTCCGGCTTATTATCTTGTTCCCCATGGCTTGTTCGACTGCTTCCTGACAGCACCCAGGGCCACCAGCCCAGGAGTCACACCCCACTCACAGTATACTAGGCCTGCCCACACCAGTCATCAATCCAAAACAAACAAACCAACAACAACAACATAGACCACACCGTGAGTTTGCCATGGGCCAGTCTGGTGGCAGAGTTTTCTTCACTGAAGTTACCTCTTCCAAAATAATGACAGCTTGTGTCAAGTTGACATAAAACTAGCCAGTGTACCTCTTGGGCTGTCTCCACCTTATTTTTTGAGACATGGTCTCTCACTGAACCTGGAGCTCACTGGTTGGCTAGGCTGGCTGACCAGCAAGTCCCAGGGATCCTGTCTCCATTCCCCTAGCCCCAAGCTGGGGTTATGGATGCACACCAGGTGCGCTCAGCTCTTACATGGGTCCTGGGGATCCGAACTCGGGTCCTCAACCTTCCACAGCAAGCACTTCACCATCGGAGCTACTTCCTCAAACAAGTATGTAGCAGCTTTATATACAAATATACCAGTAATTCCATAAAGTAAAATCAGACTGAATGCTCTGGAAAACAGGCAAATAATGTCAGGCAGGACTTTAAAACTTCAAACATATGATCTCTATAGAATGACTCACTTCAAACCTGCCGTTTTCAAAAGAGTGCTCATGAAAAATGAGAGGAATCATGTAAATATCAACCAACTAAAGGAGCCAGAAGACAGTAAAGGGCGGTGAAGTGCTGTCCTCTAGGCTCAAAACAGCCTTTGCAAAAAACCTGCACTGGGCTCCCACAGGACTGGCCCTGTCAACAATCAATCATGGAAGGGGCGTGGCTTATGGGGCTCTACCCTTCACCGCTGAACTATTGGCTACTGGTAGATATTGGGAAATCTCTGTCTTCTGTTGTAGATCCACCACTGAGGCCACTGGAATCCAAGGGATAGCTCCAGATCCACAGTCACACAGACAGCCCTGTTTAAACCCATGGTTCACAAAACAGAACCAACAGACATGTGCATCAGAAAGAGATGTGTAGGGAAGATGGAGGGGACCGGGCATAGCAGGGGATGGGAGGGCATGAGGGTGAGAGTGGCCAGGATGCTTTATGTACATGTGTGAAATTGTCAATGAACATATTTAATTAATAAAATAGAAAAGCAAGAGATTTGAAGAGGCCTTTCATAATAGAGGAAATCTGAATAACTAATAAACATATAAAAGGGTGCACAACATAATTAGTAATCAGGGAAATATGCAAATTAAAACCACAGTGAAATACCATTATATGTTGACTGAATCTACAAAAATGTTAGAGTCCAATAAAAATTAAATATTTTGAAAATGAAAAAAAGATAAGAACTCATGTACTTTTGGGGAGAGCATAAATTGATACAACCAGTTTTAGAAACAACATCATTTTATCTAGAGGAGTTGAAGGTACCCAAGTTCATTTCTACCCTGAGATATGACGCCTAAAGAAATCCATTCACGCGTGATTTAAGAGGTATGCACACCGAGGTTCCCTATGAAGCTAGGCATAGTGGTGCATGCCTGTAACCCCAGTGCTTTGGAAGTGAAAGCAGGAGGCTCAGGTGCTCAAGGTCATCCTCACCTGCAGGTTTGAAGGCCAACCTGCGCTCTATGAGATCCTGTATCAAAAACAAATAAGCTGGAGAGATGGCTCGGTGCTTAAGAGCACTAGTTGCTCTTCCAAAGGACCTGGGTTCAATTCCCAGCACCCACATGGCAGCTTACAACCATCTGTATCTCCAATTGCACCCTTTCTGACCTCTGTGGGACCAGGCACACATATGGTGCACAGATATTCATGCAGGCAAAACATTCATACACATAAAAATTTAAAACAAAAAAAATAGATATTTCTCATAGATTTAATAGACCCAAATTAGAAACAATTCACTGTCTACCAGCAATAGAATAATTTAATAACATGTCATTTATTTAAGAATATAATCTTATGCAGTAATGAAAATGACTGAGAAATAGCCTCCCACAAGTCTATAAATGAATCTTATAAGGGTAATATTGAATGAAAGAAGCCAGACACAAAACTATACTATATGGCTCTAGGAGATTCTGAAACAAGCTGAATTAAACTGTTTTGTCTAGGAACACATACAGAAAAACAAAGATTAGTTATAAAAGCCAGGGAGGAGTTCAGGCCAGGCGGAGCGGGACACCGGTCACTGACTGCTGGCAACACTCTGATTGCATCTCTTTGTGAGCATCTTCATAGCGATGCAGCAGTCGAGCATGTTTGTCTAGTGAGCTCACAATCGCAAAAATAAGGAAGAAACTTCAAGTGGCTAAGCTTCGATTCCCCTCCCTCTTCACAGAAGCAATTACTGTCTACTGCTCTCCATCATGGCATTTCCATCTTGGAGTTAGGTCATCCGCACCTGGAGGGTGAGTAGGAGTTCAGGAGTGGGTAACTACAACAAGAAATTCTAGGCAGAGTATATCAAAACCGTACCCAGCACAGGAGATGTGCAGGCAGCCGAAGCCATTGTAAAGCAGCCATGGTGGAGGGAGGGGGGGGATGCTCACAGTTGGGAATGAAGTTTGGTATCCCTGGGTTACTTCAAACAGCATGGCTGCCATAGGCCTCTATTCTGAGAGGCCATTGACCACCCAGGATGAGAGCACAGGAATATCTTGCTCAACCTAGACGTACTATGATGGTTAGCTTCAGTTATCAACTTGACATAGTCTAGAATCACACAGAAGAATCTCAATAAGGGATTGTCAAGATCAAGCTGGTCTGTGGGCATGCCTGTGGCGGCGGCGGGGGCAGGGAATCTTGATGATATTAAGTGATGTGGAAAGAGCCAGCCTCTGAGTGGGTAGCACTATCTGCTGGGTTTGGGTCCTAGACTGTGGAGAGGTGGAAAAAGGCAAGCTGAACACGAGCATGCACACACACACACACACCTGCACCCTCTCTGTGGTCTTGACTGCAGGTGTGACTGGCCGCTTCAGGTTCCTGTCTTGACTTTCCCACAGTGATGGGCTGCAACCTGTGGTCAAATAAAACCTTTCTTCCTCAGGTTGGTTTTTATGACAGCCGCAGAAACAACACTAAAGCACACACCGGCCAGATCTCAGCCTTCACAGTAGGTGACAGAGACACCCAGGAGCTGTGGAGAGAGCTCTGTGGTGGAGAGCACTTGCTGCTCTTGCACAGGACTGGGGTTTGGTTCCTAGCACTCACAAATGCCTGTAACTCCAGCTCCAGGACATCAGACACCCCTTTTCTGGCCTCCAGAGGCACATAATATATACATACATACACATACGCACGCACGCACGCACTCACATACATATACAGACACACACATACACACAAATAATAAAATACATCCTTAAAAAAAGAAGTCCAACCTAAATTAGTTCATAGGGGAGAAATAAAGAAAACATTTTTTCTCACCGGATAGAAAACCCCAAAAGGCAGCTGATACCATCAGGGTCTAGCCTCTTCGTCTCCAGTGTACTTTATTCTAAGTTAGCTCCGTTCTCAGGTAAGTTGTGGCCATGTGGTAGCAAAGATCCCCTGTAAGTCATTGTATCTGTGATCTCTAAGTGAAAACTTGACTTTTCCCCCAGTAATTCTAACCAAACTCCAGAGAAGTGTGTATCACAGGCTCATGTGTATCATGAGTTCACACGTGTATATCATGAGTGAACATATCACATTCCTCATCCTAAGCAAATATTGCTCCCAGCACAGCAGCCATTCCTGGATCATGAGCTCATCCTGGAAATCTGGAGCCAAGCAGAGAGCAGTTCCCACCGTCCAAAGAGAGAATGGATGCTGGACCTGTTAAAAGAATGTCTACCACTCCATGCAGCCCTTGGCTGCCTGAGGTTGGCACACAGCGTCCTTACCAGACATGCAAATGGCTTCCTAACATACTATAGCCGTCTAAGTAGAGCCACACCCACGCTCTTCCTGGAGGGGGAGACTCCAGAGCCCTGTCCAATCGCTGTGTCTTCCTTCAAGTAGAGAATGTCCCCAGGGGTAGATGGGCAACTCTCTGCTTCCAAACCACAGGCAGGAGTCACCAGGTTCCCAGCCTTAACTACAGCAACGCTCAACTCCATCCCAGTAACCGTCCTCTTCCACGAGTATTTTTTTTATTGCTTTCCAACCAGTCCCATCCCCACTCTGGTCTCCAGCAGTCTATTTTCAAACAGTTGCCCAGTTCAAACCCCACCCTGGCTCCTTCAGTATCTGAACAGCTGTCACTACCGTGGCTTTATGTAACTTGCCTCTCACACTCCTCTGGCCTCACATTTCCTTCACCCTGCTTCTTGATGGCTGCTTACTGCTCCTTAAACCTGGCATGCTCTTGCCTGGGTGCAGAGGTCTTGGAAACATGCTTCACCCTCTGCAGAACATGTGTGACCCACTGTCTGTGGTTCCTCCATGACCAACCTGTCCACCTACCAGCCATTTCCACAGCACTTATCCCTCTTTGGAACAGTATATGCTCTTACTGTTTGTCTGTCTTTCCTGTTAGGGTGTAAGCTCTCGAGGACTCTTCCTTGCTCATAGATGCATCACTAGCAACTATAACAGTGTCCAAGTCAGTTCACAGACCTTTGTCAAATGAATGTCAAACGGCTGGCACACAAATAGCTCTTCATAGCCCAGTCCCCAATGGCTAACTACCCAATCGACATGCGAGGATACAGGATAAAGATCTTGGTCTTGCTGTGCAGAAGAATGTCTCCTCCGCCATCCTTCTCTTGTGAGACAGGAGCACAGGGAAAGAGTGAAGAGGTTGGGGTAGAACAAGAGGGGAGGAGAGGGTGAAAAAGAAAAGGAGAGGGGGGAAGAGGAGGGCAGAGGGGAGAGAGGGGCAGGAAAAGGAAGAGAAAGGGGGAATAAAGGAAGGAACGAGAAGAAGGGGAAGGGAGGGCGAGAAGGGGAAAATAAAGGGAAGTGGAGAGGGAGAGAGGAAGGGAGGGGAGAAGAGGGAAGGAAGGGGGAGAGGGAGAGGACAAAGAAATCTGACAACAGAGAGACCCTGGTAGACAGTTTCATGATGTTACAGATTACCAACTGGCTTCTTGCTTCATAGGGATCCTTCTGGAAACTATGACAAAGCCAAGGGGGTTGAACTCAGCCTGAGGGAGGCTAGGGGAGAGCTTGTTGCCAGTGAAGACCTGAGCTATGGCTTTTGCTTGCTTGCTTGCTTGCTTGCTTGCTTGCTTGGTTTGGGGTTTTTAAGAATCTCAAGTAAACTGACTAAAAAGATGAAGCCTCCTCAAAGAGGATGTTCCTGACATGAACCAAGGTGCCTGCTCCTGCGGTCTTCTGTGGTGAAAGTCAAGTCTTTTCCTTGCAGGTAAGTGTTCCCTCTGCCCCTACTATCCACAGTGGACTCTGGCTCCCAGCTATTCATCCATCCCTCAAGTGGAAATCCATTTGAAGTATGTCCTCTTGAAGAGCTGGAGATGAGTCATCCCCCAAGTGAGTCAGGTCGAAAGAGGCGGACTCGCCTGTAAGCATCAAATATGCAGCTCATAGGGTCACAGCTCCTGTTGACCTTTCAGCCAACAGCAAAAGTTGGCCACTGCCATTCTCTGGCAAAGATAACTGTGGAGGGTTGTATGTGGAGAACACTCATTTTCCAGAGTCAAGACTCAGTTAATTGATGATTAGAAACCTGGCTGTTTGTGCTTCCTGCTTCCAAATGTAATTATATTATAAGGTAAACTAGAGGGAGTGGTGTGTGTGTGTGTGTGTGTGTGTGTGTGTGTGTGTGTGTGTGTGTCTGCTGGATAAAGATGCTTCCTGTGTTTGGAACAGGGAGACTCAGAAACACTTGGCAACTGAAGATGTCCATACTCAGCTCATCGGCTAAGCACTGTGGTGTCCTGGACTCCCTCTGGGTGAGAGGGAAGAATGATCCAGCTTGAATGTAGGCCTTCATTGCTTCCGTCACCATCTTGGCTCTCACTGACTGCACAATGGAGTCTAAGTCCTGCTCTGCTGTCCTAGGTCTCTGTGTTAGCTTGCTTCTCTGTTGCTGTGATACATCACTGATCAAAACCAGTTTGGGGGAGGACAGGGTTTATTATATCTTACAACTTAGAGCCCATCAGCCCAGGCAGGGGCTCAAGCAGGCAGCTGGAGGCAGGAGCTGATGCAGAGGCCATGGAGGAGCGCCACTTATCGGCTTGTTCCTCATGGATGCTCATTGCTGCATTCTTACAGCACCCAGGACCACCTGCCCAGGAGTGGCATCATCTATAATGAGCTGGGCTCTCTCAGCTCAATCACTAATCAAGAAATGTCCCCACAGACTTACCTACAGGCCACCCTGATGGTGGCAATTCCTCAGTAGAGGTTACTTCTCCTCAAGTGACCCTAGTTTATGTCAAGTTTCCAAAAACTGACATACCCGCCAGCCTACCAAAGAGATTCAAGGGAGATAAAACTGCTTTATAAGTATTGCAGAAGAAGGGGACTGGGGATGGTGCATCTGGCAAAGTACTCACCACATACAAAGGCCTGAACACAAATTTTAAGGGGATGCTCATTCTTTTTTTAACTTTGTTTTTTACATTTTATTATGGATGTTTTGCCTGCATGTATGTCTATATCACATACCTGCAGTGCCTGCAGGGTCCAGAAGAGGGAGTCAAATCCCCTGAGTCCAGAGTTACAGGTGGTTGTGAGCTGTCATGTGGATGCTGGGAATCGAACCTGGGTCCTTTGGAAGAGCAGCCAATGCTCTTAACTGCTGAGCCATCTCTCTAGCTGGACACTCATTCTTAAACACTCCCTTGAGCTTGCATAAGCCTGACAGTATATCCTTAAATTTAGTACCATGGCACCTGGAGTACTTCATCTTTGTTCTGGACCCCACGACCACAGGTCCTAATCCATTGATAAACTCTGTGGATTATCAGCTGTAGCAGGCTTGTTCATCAAGGCCATGGCCTCCAGCTCATTATGCATATTTCCTAGTTAAGGTGTTATTCATTCAATATACACTGGGTTCCTTCACATCCAACAATCATGTCCTCTACCTGGGTTCACTGTTTCCTGTTCACTGATGTTGCCTATTCTGTTTAGCATTTATTATCATTATTATACATTGTAGCCATACTAAAAGGTACGCAGCAACATGCCATTACTGTATTAGTTTACAGTTCCCCGACTGTCAGCAGCAAGCATACTTTCTGGCCTGGAGAGATGTCTTGGCAGTTGAGAATACTTCCTGCTCTTCCACAGAACCCGGGTTCAGTTCCTAGCTCCCAGCTTTGGGCCAGCTCACAACTGCCTATAAGTCCAGCTCCAGATGATCTAATGCCCTCTCCTGGTGTCCATAGGCATCTATACACACACATTCATGCACACTCACATTCACATGCACAAAAATAAAGTCTTTAAAAACAATAAGCCCGGTTTTATGGGCTTGACAGCAATCTGTAGACCCCATTCGTATCCATTCCCCATTTTCTCGTCTGATCGTTTTTGAGGATGCTCACTGTTGAGCTTTGGCAGTACTTTAAATGTTACAGAGAGTTGCCTTTCGTTGAGTACGTGACCAGCAACCAACTTCCCCAGTCTTCAGCTTGTCTTCTGGGCCTCACAGCAGAGCCTTCCCCGGTCTCACAGTGGTGGGAGCCACTTTCCAAGTTTTCCTTCTGTGGATCGTGTTTTTGGTGTGAAGTCTAAGCCCCCAAGCCCAAAAGTTTCTCACCTACAGTTTCCTATGAGTCTTGAGGTTTTTCGTTTTACACTAACGTGTGTGGTACTTTGATTTCCTTTTGTTTTTGATGGCACTAGAGACTGAACCCAGGCCTTCTGTATGCTTGCCTACGGCTCTGCTATTGAACTATACGCCGGCCCTTTTGAGTTAATTTTGAAGTTGAGGTTGGGCTTCTATTCTTGCCTTTAGAAGTGCGTTTGCCCCTCAGCTTGAAGCTCGCTCTTTTGTCCATTGGGTCGCTTTGGTAGCTTTGTAAGAACTCAGCCGGGCATGTTGGTGAGGCTCTGTTCTGGGTCCTCTGGGGTGTCCCATGGGTCTCTGTGGTTTTCCCTCCCCAAGCTGCACTGTCACAGGTCTGGAGAGTAAACCACTGAGCAGTGGTTCCTCTCAGTTCTTTCTTTTTCAGAATTAGCTTAGCTATTGTAATTCTGAGCCTTTCCGTGTAATATTTAGGATAGGAGCACCCAAGTCTATAAAAACTTCCAGAGTCTACAAGTGTGATTTGTGTGTGTTCGTGTGTGTGTGTGTGTGTGTGTGTGTGTGTGTGTGTGTGTGTGTGTTACTTGTGTGTGAGTGCTCATATGGGCCAGAAGAGGGCACCAGAACTCCCTCTCCCCAGCACCACATAAACAGTGTGATGGCGCTGGTGGTTACACCACTCAGCTGTAACCCCAGCACTCAGGAAGTGGACGCAGAAGGATCAGAAGTTCAAGGCCTCCTGACAACTGGAATGGATGTATTTGGCAAGAAGTAGGATCACCACATTGGTTCTTTCATACTTGATACCAGGGCCGTTATTGTAGAAAAAGCCCAGAGGAAGCCCCTGAGCTGGCTCTCTTGATCAGGATAGTAATAACAGTGGTTTCATGTGCCTAGGAAAATATCACAGGTCAGTGCCACCAGCAAAACTTTAAACTTTCTGAGGTTGCACTATGAACCACACCCCATCTCATTCACTAAAGTGGCTTGTACAGAAGGACCTCAAAGTGTCTGCAGACCATTGCATGTCTAACCAGGTAGTGTATGTAAATGCAGCTTTGTCAGAAGGTACAGCCTCACTGGTATAAACCAGCACAGCCCCTGGCACCTGGACACAGGTGACTAAAACATGCTCTTACCTTTCAATCAATATGCATGGGTCACCAGAGGTATCTTGTTTTTACCTGGTGTGACCAGCAATATACCTGAATGGCTTGCCACCATGCTCTTTAAACCAACCCATTTCTGCACTGATACAGTGTAAGAAACATTTATCTTGCAGATTCTGTGAATGCAAGGACACTCATCCATGTCATGTCATTCTCCATATTATGGTGATTGGGTCTGATGGTAAATATTCAGCAGACTCCTCAGTTGCCTCAGTAATACAAGTATGAACCCAAAAACAGTTTTATGAACGATAGATCCCCTTAGAAAGCAAGCGTGCATAGCTCGGTAGTTTTAGGGGTTCATTTGTTTGAAGCATTTTAACATATTCCCATGGTGACATATGAAGTAGAAATTTTCTTTTAAAGGTCCAAAAATGATTAAATGCTTGGTGGATTTCATATGTATAGATACGTATGTGAATTTCCTATGTGTAGATATGTACAGACCTGGGTTCTATTTCTAGCACCCACATGGTGGCACACAACCATCTGTAACTCCAGTTTCAGGGGATCCAATACCCTCGTCTGGCCTCTGTGGACACATACATACATTCAGGCAAAACACTCATACATATAAAATAAAATAAATAAATCTAAAAGAAAATTTTAAAAATACGTGATATACCGTCGTCCTTCATTAAAAATGTAAGTGCCAGGCGTGGTGACACAGCACTGAAGAGGTCGAAGCAGAAGGATGACAGCTTCAATTCCAGCCATAGCTACACCCTGTCTTAAAAGCCACTGAATACAAGGAGTGTCTGCAAAACATACTGCTAAGAAAATGAAAAGATAAGCATGGGATGTGGTGGTGCACACCTGTCATTCTAGCGCTCGGGAAGCTGAGGTGGGAGATCAAGAGTTTGAATCCAGCCTGAGCTGTACAGTATCTTCAAGACCAGCTTGGTCAAGGCCAGCCTCTAATTCTGTCCAAGAGCAAGCACGGGAAAGAGTAAGAAAGGGAGAGGGGTGCGGGAGGGGAGGAAGGGGGACATCAAGACAAGCCACACACAGAAAGCACACTGGCCAAGGATTGGGGTGCAGAAAACACAAAGAACTCTCCAAGCTCAATGATAAATATAAAAATCTAATTGAATAAGTGGGCAAAAGATCTGAACGTTCCATACACTGAAAGAAAAGCTACAAACAGAGCTAAGGCTGCACATTAATCAACCTGCTGAACCATATCATATATAGCTCAGATTCTTAATTGCTGACCACGGTGGGTGTTGGGGGCAATAAAGGGGAGCTCTCTCTGATGGTGTGAGTGATGCAGCCACTTTTAAAAACACTTTGACTGTTTTTCTTTGATAGTGGGTCCCACTTAGTAGCCCAGGCTGGCCTGGAACTCACAGAGATCCACCCCTCTGCTCAAGATAATACCAGCCATGATGTCTATGGGTTCTGGGAAAGTCCAAGAACTCAGAGATCCTGCCTCTGCTTCCCAAGTGCTGAGATTAAAAGCATGTATCACCACAACCCCATCCCCATTTTTTTAGACAGGTTCTCACTATAGCTCAGGCTTCTCTGGAACTCACTGAATAGGCCAAGCAGGCTAGTCTTGAACTCAAGGCCATCTTCCTGCCCCCGTCTTCCTAACACTGGGATTGAAGGCATAAGCCACCGCACCCTGCTTGGTTTGACCACTTCTTTAAAGACTAAACGTACATCTCTCCCCAGGTCCGCCACCTCACTTTCAGGGTACTCAGCCAAGAGGAAGATGAGCACATGTTCATTCAGAAACCTCAAGAGGAGCTTGCAGTGAACGGAATGTTGTCGGAGGCAATCTGCTGGTGTTCATCTGCCTGGAAGGGCCCTGGGCAGGTCCTTGTATCAGGGCGGAGGGCTACAGTGACAGCATGGCTGAGCCTGGATGGGATGCTGTGCAGGGAGAGTGGGAGGTAGCATTTCTGTTCTCCTGTCAGTGTTCACTTGAGAAGTCTGCACTCCAGTCTCTGCCTCCGATGTGCTCAAGACAAGAGGCAGCCTTTGTCATCCGAAGCTAGTGTGGAGTGTTTTCTGGCTCTGAGCATTGACTTCCGGGGGTGGGGGCAAAGTCTCCCAAACTCGCTTGTCAGGCCTGGCACCTGGCTTCTTTCACTTCTTTGAGGATGCAGGTTCCAGGGGGTGGGAGGACACTGGGACCCTTGTCAGCACTAGACTGCAGAGATGAGGGAAGTGGTCCTGGAGCTGGGACGACACAATGGAGAGCCTGAGCGCTTCCTTTTTGTGTTAACACGACAGACACTCTCGCTCAGCCTTAGCTGAGAACAGCCCACCAGAGGATTTCGGTCAGTCTGCATGGGGACACAGACACAGAGCAGCCTTCCAGCGAGTCTGGGACTTGATGGACGGTGAAGGCTTGGCTAGCCCGAGCCATTGTCCTTTAATGCCAGCCATGGTGTCTATGGGTTCCGGGAAAGCCCACGAACTCTGAGGCCCCTGGTGAGGACCAGATGCCACACCACACTAGCCGCCATCAGGACCTCCCCTAGAGAGCAGGGCTCTGACACACCTCCCTGACCCCCACAGGCAACTATCACCCACACACCCACACACTCCTAACACAAGTACCATTACCATTCTAAAGGCAAAAATGCTTTTGTGTTTACATGCTTTCATTTGTATTTACTTTTATTTTAATTGGCACTCAGGCAAATTCTTTTTTGGCATATGCTTCTGTGAGTTTTGACAAATGCAGTGTACTTAATACAGTCCAACTCCAGCCCCTGAGATGCCCCTCCCTCAAGACGGCGGTCCTGCCTTCCTCCACCTCAGTCCCTGGCAACCACAGAACTCCTTCCTCTTCCGCATCTCCTGAATGCTGCAGGACTGAACACTCTCTCTCTCTCTCTCTCTCTCTCTCTCTCTCTCTCTCTCTCTCTCTCTCTCTCTCTCTTTCTCTCTCTCCCCCTCTCCCTCCCTCCCTCCCACTGCTTCTTTCACCCAGACTAACATATTTAAAGACTCCTCTATGTTCTGCATACACAGAAAATATTTCTGTGTATGTGCACACATGTGTGTGTGTGTTTGTGTTTGGTGTGTGGATGTGTGTCTCTGTGTGTGCCTCTGTCTCTGTGTCTCCCTGGCGGTCTGTTTATCTCTCTCTGTGTAGAACAGAAGTCAGTCTTCTGCCTTCTTTCTCTTTGATCTTGAGACGCCATCACACCAGCTTAGAGCTCACTGACTAGGTTACGCTGCTAGATAGTAAGCTTCAAGGACCTGTCCTCTCTGCCTCACTAGTGCTGGAATTACAGGCTACAGTCACCATGCCAGGCTTTCTTATGTGGGTTCTGAGGGTCATACTCAAGTCCTTGTGCTTGTAGGGCAAGTACTTTATGGGCTGAACCATCTCCCCAGCCTCCCACCTCTAAAAAAAAAAAAAAAAAAAAAAAAAGCTTCTGGTGGGAAGTCAGTTCCCACCCAGAATTTCCAGTCTCTGGCTTCCCCTAACTCCTTCCACGCCCGCTCTCTGCAGTCCAGCCCCTGTCCTGACCTTCTAGCTCTAATTGTACATAGCCTCCCCAGAGCCCCAAGGCCTCCGACCTCCTCATGCTCCCTCCCGGGACTTACCTGTTCTGAGCTGACTTCACATGGCCACACTAGGTGCCCCAGAGTCCCTGCAGGCAGCGGACCCTCGGGGGGACTCCACAGCCATTACTAGGTCCTGCTAATAAGCAAATGCAATCTGAAGAATGCTTGTTGCAGCTCAAGTCGGTCACATGATGGTAGAACACACCTGACACCCCCACCCCGCTCTCAGTACATCTGTGGGCTGAATTCTGGCGCCAGTACTCCATCTGCAGTCTGGCCTCTCACCCTGACCCTCTCACTGTGAACTGCAGCATTGATGTGAAGCACAGGACCACAGGGGACAGAACTTCCTGGCGTGGCAGAGCTCGGAGTGGCTAGCCGTATGTCCACAGTGGAATGTGGAGGACCATGGGGACACAGGTGCCTAGTGTGGCTGCTGGGAGGTGACCCTGGGAAGTGCTGACAACCCGTCCCAGCAATCCAGTGCTTCTCACCCGCAAAGTCAGACCCAGAGGCACTTGTTCTATGCAGAACCATTTACTGGCTCTTCTTGTTCCTTCAGCTCGCCGCCGCCGCCGCCAGGAGCAGCTCAATCTACCACAGACAGGGGCAGAGAATGGGCTGTGCGGAGATGTTCAGAACGCTTATTAGGATCCGAGTGCTGTTGATCCGCCAGTCAGCTGCTGGCTTCCAGCTGAACCTCTTCCTTCACGCTGCCCTTGCCCAGCACAAGCCGTCTCTCACCCAAAGTTCCAGCCCTGATCAAGAGCAGCCCACTGCCAACAGCTGGCTATAGGAGAGGTAGAACTGAGAAAGAACCACACTGAGGGGTCAACTCAGCTTTCTGAGCCTTGGCTGCTGGACCCACTGGTATAACGGGCACTCAGGTTCAGTTCCTCCCTGTCCCCATCCCTGCCACCTCCTCAGCCTTGAGGATATTGCTTCCAAGTGTGCTCAGTGGAAATCTCCTATGTGTAATGGGCTGGGGATGTAGCTTGGTTGGTAGAGTGCTTGTCTAGCAAGCATAAGGCTCTGGGTTTGAGTCTTACCACCACATAAACTAGGCATGGTTGTACACACCTGTAATCCCAGGACTTGAAAGAGAAAGCAGGAGAATCAGAAGTTCCACAGCTACCAGCTGGAAACTCAAGAAAATTCACTCAAACCTCAAAGACAAAGGGGAAAAAACTCAAGACATACACTCACATCCTCCCATAGCCTTTCTTACATAGGGAGTTCAAGGCCAGCCAAGGCTACGAGAGGCCCTGACAAAAAGAAAGGAAGGAAGGAAAAGAAAAAGAAGCAAAAAAGGAAGGGAAGAGGAAGGAAGACAGCTCACAGCAAGTCCCCCCGGAAGTCTAGGGCTTGTATATTTGTGCGTTGAGTGAACAGGCTTTAGGTTACCAGGATGGTCAAATCTGATCTGTAAAACATCTATTCCATCTTAAAAACATTTCACTGTGTTGGCTGGGTGGTGGTGGTGCACGTCTTTAATCCCAGCACTTGGGAGGCAGAGGCAGGCGGATCTCTGTGAGTTCGAGGCCAGCCTGGGCTACAGAGTGAGATCCAGGACAGACACCAAAGCTACACAGAGAAACACTGTCTTGAAAGAAAATCACTGTGTTACTCCATTTGCTCTCCGCAATAACTCTCGAGGCAGGTAGACAACCATCTCATCTCTTAAGTGAGTAGAAGATGCGGAAAGATCACGTCTGACATACACTCACATCCTCCCAGAAGATGAACTGACCTAAACTTCTGCCCAACCCCAAGCTCTGCACTCTGGTTACTACAATAGCCACACCTGATGGGTGAAGGACAGCACGTAAGGCAGGTAAACTGAGGCAGGAGCCGGGGCTCGCTATGCTGAATGGCTCACTTCTGAAGTCAGAGCTTCCTCTATTTTTTCTTGAGTTTCCAGCTGGTAGCTGTGGAATTTCTTGAAGAAGAGGCATCCTCTGGGACAGATGGGCATCTCTGGACATGCATGTCTGACTTGGGTGTCTACAGGAAACAGTACATGCTGCCTGCTTGACAATGGTCCCTCAGATAAAGCATCCACATGTCTGAGAATTAGGCATGGGGGGGATCAAACTACCATCTCCCTCTGGTGGGAGGGCGTATTCTTGCCCTTGGCCATGAGTCCCTGTCCCTCTCTTCCTGCCCTTCTCCTGACTCTAAGATAGAGGGTCTCAGCTGGCAGAGCACCAGAAATAAAGCGGAGTGTGATAACTCAGAGGACATCCATTGGCTATCTGTTATTATCTGGACTAGGAACGGAAAGGGGTGGTGCAATCTCCAAAATCAATGACGTCTCCAGAAACTTCTCTAGGATGACAATGAGGAATGTCAACAACACACAAACCCCATATGGACAAAAAAGGGACTGAAGAGGGGCCTGTGAGATGGTTCAGAGCATAAAATGCTTGCTGCACAAACCTGACCACCTGAGCTCTGTCCCAGGACCCCAGATGACAGTAAAAGCAGAGAACTGACTCACAAAGTTGTCCTCTGCCCTCCACACATGCACTGTAGTGTGGTGGCACCCACACACACCCCATACACACTCACACACACTAATAAGGAGTAATTTTAAAATCCCATTGTGTATAGGTGCCAATGAAGGAAAAAGTGGAACAGGAACCAAGAGCAGAGGTGAGAACTTTCTGGAAGTTTGAGTGGAATTCAAAAACACCTGAAGAGAGAGAAGAACTGCTGTCTCTGGAGTGAAGGGAGAGAAAAGTGTCCAGGCAGTGGAGAGAGAGAGAGAAGTGTCCAGGCATTGGCCCCGGCTCACCATCAGTGGAATCAAGGTCTCTTCCGATCTCCTGGCAGGACCTTCCTGGTAGAGAGGTTTTGCCAACACTCCGCCCTCGCTGGACCAGGAAGGACGGGCAGAGGGATGGCAAGCAGCCCTACAGTTCCAGGCTCTTCTGAGCAGTTTCCTTCCCTGTCAAGGTGTGCTTCGGACTCTTGGCCATCCTCACACTCCATGTGTACACTGACTCCAGGGAGTCTGGGTGCCAAAATCCAAACATTGCGGCCTTCATGAGAGACACCAGAAGAAAGGACGGGACTGGGGAGGACCCAGACTGAGTTCCAGACAGAAGGCAGCATGCTTGCTGAGGGAGGTGCCCAGTAAAAGAGCCCTTTCCCACTGGCTGAGCCCCTGGTGTGGATGTGAAGTGAGTGTTAAGAACCAGGGTTCTGGGGCTGGGAGATGACAAAGAGTGTGCTGTGCAAGCACTGGTCCTGGGTTTGGTCCCCAGACCCACGGTTTTTGTTAAAAAAAAAAAAAAAAAAAAAAGCCAGATGTAGTGGTGCGTATTTGTAATCCCAAGACTGGGCAGGCAGAGGTGGGCAGATCCCTGGGCTCGCTAGCCACCCAGTATCATCTAAGGGGTGAATTCCAGGCCAGAGACTGTCTCAAAACAACAATTTTTAAAGGCAGATGGCTCATGAGGAACAACCATTGAGATTGTTCACATACACCATGAAGAGGTTTAGGGAGAGGGTTCAGACACACACAGCACTATGGGATTTGGGGTCTTACTAAAGCCCCTTTCTCCTAGGACATCTTCTGCCTGTAAGATGCAGATAACCCTTACAGAGCTGAGATCCAGCAGTTTCAACTGGGAGAACCAGTGCTGGGAG
Source organism: Peromyscus maniculatus bairdii (assembly GCF_049852395.1). Classification (NCBI taxonomy): domain Eukaryota; kingdom Metazoa; phylum Chordata; class Mammalia; order Rodentia; family Cricetidae; genus Peromyscus; species Peromyscus maniculatus. The sequence goes on along the minus strand of NC_134858.1, from coordinate 117,293,285 downwards.
GGAGGCAGGGAGCAGTGTCTCTGTATGACGTCTGTGAAGACTTTGCGTTGGTCCTGCCTTGCGCCACCGTCTTCCAAAGCATCTCCTGTGGCAGTGTCTCTGGATTCTCAGACCCCATACACTCCCCTTTTAGCCCCTCTCCACCTCTTGAATTAGCAAGGTGAAGAAGAAAACAGAGATCCAAGGCAGTGACTCTTTGGTCCAGAGGGCAGCCTCACCTCCATGGGAATGGAGAGAGAAAACGACACAGGGTTTCACACAGGACACACTGTAGCAGGAGCACACATATACACACACATACAGAGAGAGAGAGAGAGAGAGAGAGAGAGAGAGAGAGAGAGAGAGAGAGAGAGAGAGAGAGAGAACGCTAAGAAAAGAATAGAATCTTGAACAATGCCCATTTATATAAATGAAGAGTGCAAACACACAAATGGCCAATAAACCATGAAAAAGTGCTCAGTTTCATTAGTCACCAGGGAAATGTCAATTAAACCACAATGCGAAACCTCTGCACACCCACTCAAGCAACCAAAGCAAAAATGACAAAAATACCCAGTGCTGGAGAGAGATGAACTGGAGTGTTTATTCACTGTAAGTGTTGTGAATGCTGGTAGAACCAGTTTGGAGAACTGTCCATGTCTACAAAGGTGGACACACTCGTCAGGTTCAGGGGCACACGCGTTCACCCAAGTTCATGTTCCAGAATGTTCACAGTGTGTTACTTGTACTAACCCTAAACTAGAAACACTCAAATGTCCATCTGCAGTACAGTGGATAAATAAGTCAATGTTTACATATTCACAGAAGGGCCAATGGACTAGAACAAAAACAAAACAGTCATTTGGGTGGATTGACAAATACAAGACTAATTTCAAAAAGTGGGGCATAAAGTGTTTGCACTCTGTGACTCCTCTCTAAATTCACACTCACAGTCAGCAAACACAAGGCTAGTGTGATGGGCTGGGGGCAAAGGGCCTGTACTGGGAGCCCACAATCTGAGGTGGATTCCCCCTGATCCACACAAAGGTGGAAGGGGAGAACCAGCTCTGTAAAGTAGGCTTCTAAGCTGTCTATGCGGATCGTGGCATAAGCTCCCACCCACACACTTCATCATCATCAATAAAAAAAATTTAAAGCAGGCAGAGCCAGCAAGATGGCTCCGTGGGTAAAGGCACCTGCCACCAAGACTAATGGCCTTAGTTTGTACCAGGCTTTTTTCTTTTGGGCCACCAACCAGCTCCCAAATTCATGACACAGAGATTCATTAGGAGTTCTGAATGCTCGGCCTAGCTTAGGCACATTTCTGACTAGATCTTTTAGCTTAAATTAACCTGTTTCTCTTTAATCTACCTTTTGCCTCGGGGCTTTTTACTTTTCGTTTCTCCTGTGTATCTTAATTTCACTGCTTCTTGTGTCTGGATGGAAGCAGCTGCCTGGCTTCTGGCCCCTGGCATGTCTCTCGTCCTCTCCTTTTCTTGTTCTTCTCGAGCCTAGATTTCTCCTCCTATTTATTCTCTCTCCATGACAGTCCCACCTATCTTCTCCTGCCTAGCTACTGGTCATTCAGGTTTTTATAAGACCAATCAGGTGCCTTAGGCAGGCAAGGTGAAACAGATGCAGCACATCTTTACACTGTTAAACAAATGCAGCAGAAACAAATGTAACACATCTTTACATAATTAAACACACATCTTTACATTGTTAAACAAATGCGGCAGAAACAAAAGTAAGACACTTGACACAGTTAACGTAATATTCTCCAGCATAAACAAATGTAACACATATTTGCCCAGTTAAAATAATATTCCACAGCCAGGCGGTGGTGGCGCACGCCTTTAATCCCAGCACTCGGGAGGCAGAGGCAGGCGGATCTCTGTGAGTTCGAGGCCAGCCTGGGCTACCAAGTGAGTTCCAGGAAAGGTGCAAAGCTACACAGAGAAACCCTGTCTCGAAAAACCAAAATAATAATAATAATAATAATATTCCACAACACAAGTTCAAGCCCCAGAACTTACATGGCGGAAAGACAGACCTGACTCTTGCAAACTATCCCCATGTGCACATACACACACACACACACACACACACACACACACACACACACACACGACATGCCACATGTGCACATGCACACATACACAAAATAAAATAAATAGAAGTGTAAAAAACCTTAACAGGATAGCTAAAGGAATGTGGTGTGGCTAACGCCGGCAGTGGTGGAAGCAGAGACAGTGAGAGGGTTGTGAAGGGACTTCTGGGGTTTGGCAGTCTTTGGTCTCCATGAGTGGTTATAAAGATGTATTTGGGGGGAAGCCCTGATATTAAACATTTAAGACATGTGTACTTTTCTATGTGCAGGTTTGATAGAAGGACACATAAAAATTAGAGCCTGGGGCAGTAAGAGATAAAACAGAAGCCGGTAGCACGCACCAGAGCGCTAACCCCTCCTTCCCGGACGTGTGCTTTCTCGAGAGCCCCCTTAGAATAGGAAGGGTGCTTGGAAGGAGGACAGCAGGGGCTAGCAGCAACGGGGCAAAGAGAGAAAGCACGTGATGGCTGCTGTTCACTTCAGCCAGGAGTCATACCTCTGGGCGGGCCTGACCGAGTTCCTAGGTTAGGGTAAGTGAGGTGGGAAGATGCGCCCTAACTGTGGACAGCATCAGCCCATGGGCTGTGGTCCTGGACTGGATAAAGAGGATAAAGCAAGCTGAGCACCAGCGTCCATGAGTCTCTGCTTCCTGCCGGGGGGGGGGGGCATATAATCAGCCACCCTCTGCCCCTGCCCTGCCTTCCCACCAAGATGGACCGCATCCTCCAGCTGTGAGCCAAAATGAGGCACCCGCCCTTCCTTAAGTTGCTTTTCATCAGGTATTGTGCCTCAGCCATGAGAACAGAAACTGACACAGTCATACAAGCGTCTTACAGCCTGGAGAAACAGTGTGCTTACTCCAACTTCAAACCTGGGGAGGTTTGAATAAAGGGGCAAAAGAAAAATCTTTGCTGCCTCTGACTGCTCACTGCATATTCCTCATTCACTAAAGGAGGTCTGGTAAGGAGAAGGGGTATCCTGGATTTTGCAGGGTTTCTTAGTGAGGGTGGAACCTGAATACTCCAGACGCCAGCTGCCCTTTCCTGTCATCTGCATCCTGTCTCAGAGCCCCAGATGTGTGTTCAAAGTGGAATCTCCATTTGGTATAGATTTTCATTTCTCCTTCCCACACACAAGCTTCACACACACACACACACACACACACACACACACACACTCACGCACTCACACGGTTTAAACCTAGTTGATTCACTGTGTAGCCCACCTCTCCTGAGGAGAAAGGATAAACCGCTCAGGACGAGGAGTAAGGAATTCTCCCCATCTCACCCCCAGCACCTCTCGCTTCAGCCTCTCTCCAGTCGGCAAGTCCATTTGGAAATCTGAATCTGAATTCTGGATCCAGGGGCAGGTGGTTAAAGATCCCAGGGAGGGAGGGACCTTCCGGTCAGGTCAGTGCATTTGCCTCCTGCATGACGGGTGTGGGCTCCAGCTCTGGGAAGGCGGGTCCCACAGCGGGATCTGCTTCGGGACGGTGGGTGCACTTCTCACTTTGACCACTAGTGGGAGCTGCTGGCCAACCTCAGGCCTGGCAGGAGCTAGAGGCCTGCCGGGCAGATTGATCTGTGGTCCATCTGTCAGACCCTCCAGACGTCCCATCCGGTTCAGAGCCAGAGCGTCTAGTGTCCTGAACATCACTGTATATGTATGTCCTCCAGAAACTCCTGGAGACACCACTGGCCCCACAGCCACCTCTTCAAAATTCCTATAAAGAAGCTGCTGGACAAGGCATAATGGCACAGGACTTGAATCTCAGTGCTTGGGAGGCAAAGACAGGCAAATCTCTGTGAGTTCAAGGCCAGCCTGGTCCATATTGCAAATTCCAGGCAAACCAGAGATACATAATGAGACCCTGTCTCTCAAAACAAAACAAACAAGTGCCTGGTCCCAGCTTGCTTCTGGTGCACGTGTGTGTGTGTGTGTGTGTGTGTGTGTGTGTGTGTGTGTGTGTGTTGTGACTCCCAAATCCAGAGCTTTTCAGTACCCTTTGAAGCCCAGCACCAGTTTTACCTTCCAAGATTGCTTGTTTCCAAGAGCCTCGACAATATGGTAGAAAAGTAAAACTGTTGGAGGGAAAGACTGTGTGTGTGTGTGTGTGTGTGTGTGTGTGTGTGTGTGTGTGTGTGTGTACTCCTGTGATAGCCCTGGGCAGTCAAAGGGAGAGGGGCACTGTCCTTTGTGACGGTCAGTGGTAGTGGCCTGTCTTGTTAAATACGGGGGATGCACTCCCACAGCGTCATGGCTTTCCTTGCGGGTCTGCCTGGCTGTGTGAGCAAATGTACGAATCTGTGCCTACACAGGCACAGCTGTCTGAGTGTGCGTGTGCCCCGGACAGTGTCCTTGTGGGACAGTTAATGCTTGCGTCAGCATGTGACTTGGTTTCCCTGTGTGTGTCAAGTAGAAGGCTGAACATGGTTCAAGTGGGTGTGTGGAGGTGTCTGTGTTCGGTGACTGTGTATTGGAACTGACTGGGTCTGCACCTGTGTGTCAGCGTGTCCACATAGATATCTACAATGAACACGTTTCTGTAAGTCATTGTGTCTCTAGAAATGTGGTTTCTAAGTGTCCCCATGCCAATGTGTCAGTGGATGTGCCTCTAAGTCACGTGGGTGTCATTAAGTTTATCAGTGTGTGTTCCTCAATGTCAGCCTGTGCCAATAGTGTCTGTGTCCATCTGCGTATCCGTGCGTCGGTATCTGTATCCGTGTGCATGTCACTGTGTCTCAGCATGGGTGTCAGGTCATGCCCGTGTCCACGTGGATAAGTGGGGTGTGTGGGGTAGGGTCCCCAAGGCAGCGAAGATGGGCGTGTCTGTGTACGCTGGCTCGGGCAGCGTGTGTGCCAATGTTTGTCGGTGTGTGCCTGTCCAGGTCTGCGTGGGTGGCTCTCTGTGGCGAGGCGTCCCCAGGTCGGTGTGCGTCCGCGTGTCTGTCTGTCCGCGTCCGCGTGGGCGGCCGTCTCCGACAGGGCGCGCCCGGGGTCGGGGCGGTGGGCGTGCGCCCCGCCGGGGCTGGGCAGCTCTCCTCGCGAGCCGGGCGGGCGCAGCGCCACGTGCGGAGCCCCGGACGCGTCGCTCTGGGGCGGAGCCAGCCCGGGGCCCCGGAGCCCCAGGCCGAGCCCAGGCGGGGCCCGCCCCCGACCCCGCCCCCAGCCCGAGCCCGCGCCGCCCGCCGAGCCCGGGAGCCCGAGCCGAGCGGCGGAGCCGAGACGGCGGCAGCGCCCGTGAGATGCGGGGATCGCGCCCCCGGGGCCGCTGAGCCTGCGCCCGCTGCCCCGAGCCCTGCGCCGAGCCGAGCCCGCGTCGCGCTGCAGCCGCCCACCCCGGGGCGCGGGCCGGGGACCAGCAGGTGAGCGAGCACCCCCCGTGTCCCGCAGCCCCCCGCGCCTCTGCGTCCGCCGCCGCCACCCAACTTTCCTTCCCCGATGGCCCGGAGCCGCCCGGCCCCGGCCCCGGCCCCCGGCAGTCGCTGTCCCCGAGGGGGGAGGGGCGGGAGAGGCGCAGGTGGCCCGGGCCGGGGGTTCCCTGGGGCGTCTCTGTTCGCCGCGGGTCTCCTCCCGTCCCCTCTCCTTCCGGGTTTCCCGTGCGCTGTCGAGGGCCGGGGGATGGGGAGCTTCGGCGCCGACTCCCGGGCAATCGCTGGCGCAGGCTCGCCTAGGGGCTGGGATTGGGACCCGGATTCCCGAGGCCGGAGACCCCAAGGTCAGAGCAGCGACAAGGCGCGCGGAGAATGTGCCTCTGGAGAGCTGGGGGTGAAAGGGCTGAGCGGGCACCGACCAGGACTAGGGAGCAGGCCGAGCGCTCGTTTTCCCTGGGCCCGGGGGTGTGGGGGGACCCGGCACCCGAGCCATGCCCTGGGTTAGACGAAATCTCTGCACCCCAGGAAGGGATCTGTGCGCGCTATCGGTGGTCAGATCTAGGAGTGTGCTCTGTCTCTGGGCGCTCCCACCATGCTGAGATCTCCGTGCCTTGTGGTCGCCTTGAAGCAGTCGCATCTCCTCTTGTCTCTGTGGGCTCTCTCGGGGAGAGATCTCTGGACACGGAAATTCGGGAGAATTCTTCGCTCTCCTTGCTTTGACCTGGGCAGACTCGCGCACCCGGACGGGAGAGGGCGGCGGCTCTGGACCCTGAGTTGTTTGGAGGTGTTGTTGTGTCTTTGGAGGTGCCCTGTGAGGAAGCGAGGTGCCTAGCCTTGTCTGACTACTGGTGGGGACAGCGATGTGGTAGGGGCTGGTGGCGGTGGCGATCACGATGCGGGAAATGCTAAGGACGAGGCCCTGGCTGTGGGCAGGCCTTCCAAACACCTGTTGGAGGGCAGCGTCCTAGGACCAACCACAGAACTCACTCGTCTCCTTGGCGACTTCAGTCTTGTTGGACCATGGGATCAGCGTGGCCTTGGGGGCCTGAGCTGCCTCCTCCAGCAGTGACCCCAAGCACCATGCAGAGAAGCCCAGAACAGGACCCCCATGAGCTCCAGACCCTCTGTGGATTCACTGTCTTTCAGGACTAAGGCCCTGTGCAGCCTGGGCCACCCTGTCCACCCCTCCACTTCACTACCTGTCCCTGTCCCCTCCCTGACAGAATTGGGAAGATGCCCCTAAATGACGGTCGTACACGGGAAGATGAAACAAGGGAAATTCAGGGGCAGCTGGAACACGGGACACCAGCTCTTGGCTAGAATGCAAAGGTTCTGACGAGAGTCTCCACTAACTTTCCACCTCACCCCTCACCACCACATGTACTGAGACCCAGAGGGGTCAAGGACTTAGCCAAGGTCACACACACAATCGTTGGTCTGGGGAGGACACTCAGGGTAAAATCCCTAGGAATCTATTTCTTGGTGGCCGCCTAGAATTGACCAAAGAGGGTCTAAATAGAGAGAGGAGTGACCCTGTAATCCAGCACTTGGGAGGCAGAGGCAGGTGGATCTCTGTGAGTTCAAGACCAGCCTGGTCTACAAAGCGAGTTCCAGGACAGCCAGGGCTGCTACACAGAGAAACCCTGTCTCGAAACAAAACAAAACAAACAAACAACCCCCCCCCCCCAAAAAAAAAGGAAAGAAGGAAGAGGAGTAGCCCTCAGGTGCTAGGAGCCCGTTTTCAGAGCCCCCGCGGCACGGACAGCTGTCGTCCTCTAGAGTGCCCAGTCCCTGTATGTGGCCGTGAACGCACCTCTGGAAGAATTCCATGGTTGACTCACTTGGCATGGAGACACCAGAGACAGCTGGGAATGGGGGAATAGGAGAGGCTGGTGCTCAGGCAGTCCACGACGAAGAGACTCCTGGGGCAACCTGGAGCAGTGAAGAATGGCAGTCTGCTCCACGGGAGACTCATTCCTGTCAGCCCTTGAGGAGCTTTTGGAAGAGTGTGCGGTGGCACAAGTGTAGCCCCAGAAACACCAAAGAGGTCACACTTTTAGTTGAGAGTCAAGAGTATTGTTCTAGCATAGATAACTTCCACCTGGGTTTTGAAGCATGAATAGGAGTTTTCCAGGAGAGGATAGTGCAGTCTTGTCATCATTGACCAACCAATACAAACACAGAGGGATAAAGCAGCAGTTAGTTGAGTGATCTGTTGGGTCCTGTGATGTGAGGAAAAGCCGAGGTCACAGTCACAGGGGTGTTTGCAACCTCTGCTCAGGAATTGGGAATTTATCCTCAGTAATGGTTCTAAAAATAGCTAGCAAGCACTGAGTGCTTTCGGTAGACCAGACCACGCCAGGCGCTCATAGGGTTCGTCTCCCAAAGTATCCCTCGTCAGCTCCCAAGGTGGGGACCACAGTCACAACCATTTGCAGGCCTGGAAGGGAGCAGCGGCTGGGTCACTGCCACTGGGTCTCTCCCAAGTAGTCGAGGTCTGCAGTGCCATCTCCTCAGTGTGCACAGGGCCTGTGCAGACTTAGAAAGTCCGTCGGCTGAGGGGGTATCACCAAGCGGGCCACTGGTGACACCCCAGTGTCCTCCACCGAGGAATCTGCCACTCTGCCATCCCTGCTTCCAGGGCACCCGGAGATACCCACCCCTTCCCCTGGGTGCATAGGTGGACAGTATGATCTGAACAATACGACTCCAGCTGGGCGTTAGAGGAAAGGATCCAGGATCCAGGAAGGGAGCTTCCAGAAGGAGACCTGGGCTGGAGGTAGGCAGTCCAGAAGGGTGGCTGGTCGCTGGAGCCAGGGCTCCTGGCTGGCCACCAGAACACCACTTGGGAAGCTTTACATAAAGACAGAGCTCTGAAGCCCCACCCCCGGGCATGCTAATTCGCTTGGTTCTGGGGTGGAGCAGGCGGCCGGCCTTCTGAAAACAGGTGATTCTGATGATATTAGAGGGCAAGTCGGGAGCCAGATGCTCAGAGACACTGGGCAGCCAAGGAAGGATGGGAAGCCAGGAGAGCAGGTGGCAATGGCCAGAGGCGGGAGGGGCCCCTCCCCCAGGGAAGGGAAACCCCCATTTCTGCTGAGAGACTTTTAGAAGGTACCTTCGGCACCGTTCGTGGACAGATGAACAAGAATGAATAATTTAGAGAGAAGTGCCCATTAGATTGAGCCACAGCGAGGGTGCCAGTGACCTCGGCAAGAGAAACGGCACTCTGAGCCCACGGGACGTGGTGCCCTGCGTGATGGATTCTGTTGAATGAACACGCTGGGGGTGCAGGCTGATTTGGGGTGGGTTAAGGGATGAATGAGCAGGAGGTGATAATGTGGGGAGCACTGGCAGATGGAACTTCCGAGGGTGTGATGATTGGAGAGGCAGGAGAGAGATGGGCGACTGCATGAGGGGTGGCGTCCAGTGTGGCTTTAGGTGGAACCTGATACTGTAGGCTAGGAGGCCCGCGGTGCATGCCTGAGCAAGGGCTTATGGGGAAAGTCTCCAGGAAAGGACCAGAAGTCCGTGGCTCAAAGCTGCACCTGTAAGGTGCACGCAGCAGTTTGCCCACTGGGCCAGTCAGAGAGGTCAGAGTAAGGTGGCCCCTGCGAGCCTCTGCAAGGAAGTGATGGCGGAACCGATCCCTGCCTCAGCGTGGAGAGTGGGTCCTTTCTCCAGGGAGGAAAGGGTCTTGGGAGGCAGGGGGACAGGATTGGCTTGCCTAGAGCAGGTGTCCATGGTGACAGAATTTGAAGAAGAGGGGCCCCAGTCAAAGTCCCACAGGGAGGCAGAGAGAGAAGAGAAGGCGAAGACAGGGGCTGGGCATCTGGGGGGTCAGGGCCGCTGTGGAAATGGCCTAGGTCCGCGATGGCCAGGCTCGTCTCACCGAGTGCAGGGACAGGGGCATCCAGCCTGGAGGGTGGGGTAGGGGAAAGAACATTCAGCATCTATTTTGTTCCATGGAAGAAGGTTCTAGGTGTCTAGGACAGGGACAAAAACCACCCTGTGAAGTTTGCGTAGTAGTGGGAGAGGGTGCATCATGAAACAGATAATTTTAGGCAGTGGCAAGTGCCATGAATGGGTGAAACAGGATTCCTGATGAGAGATGGTGAGTCAGTGTAGCCTAGCTGACCAGGGACATCTGAACGAGGCAGCTGGTCTAGGACCTGAATAACAGGAAGAGTGTGGGGAGAGAATCCTGAAGAGGAAACTGTCTGTGCAAAGGCCCTGGGGCAGAAACCAGCTCCGCGAACGTCCGCTGTGCCTGGAGCAAAGGAATGGGTTGGGGCTGGAGAGACACCCAGCCCCCATCCTAACCCCACCCCCTCAGTGGACTGCCCCTTCTGTGCGCCTACACCACTCTCCTTGGGCTGGCGCTGGCAGCAGTTCCTGGGAATGAAGCTATTTTTAGATCCGACTCTCCTCTCCTGTGGGTCTAGAACATACCGTGTCTTTTGAAGATGATCAATATGTGCTGGCACTATTTATAGAGACCCCATGTCAGGTCCCGAGGCCTGGGACCCCCAGACTTTCTGGGACAGGCATCACAGTACAACCTTAGGGGCCTTGATGCAGGCACTTTGGCTCACTTCTCAGTTGTCTTCTCCTCTCGGGGGGCAGACAGAGGCACCCTGGAGCCTCCCCCACATCACCCACAGGGCCAGAAAGACCTGCCCAGGACCTGGTAGAAGACAAGCTGGGAATGGAGGTCCAGCCTCCCCTCTCTAGGGTTGATCAACGTGGAAAACAGGAAGCCTGCCTGGAGGAGCCCAGTGGCGGAGGCTGGGCTCGGGTCTCCTGTCCGTAGTCAGGGTCGGTCGGTAGGGAGAGTGTTTATGCTCTAGGCCTGAGTCCTTTCCCTCCTCAGTGCCTTCTCATTAAATCTCCCAGGGAGGCAGTGGAAAGTGGAGTCCCCCCAGGGGTATTGCTGAAGGCAGGGATGGAGCTGTTCTTACAGTGTCTGTGTGGCCCTGGGTTGCTCTCTTGCCCACTCGGAAAGCCCTGTGTACTGAGTACCAAGGGCTGCTCTCACACCCTGGAGCCAGGGGCAGCACTGACCACCCTGGGGTCTCAAGGTCACCCAGGGACACAGGGAGGCCTTAGCCAGCCAGCACCTCGGTCCTGAACGGTGCTTTCTGAACAGTGGGGTTTCATCTTGGCTGGGGAAGGTAGAAAACCCCTCTCTGGCAGGTATGGATTCTTAGAAGTCCCAGGAAGAGGAAGGACTGGCTTTGGAGGTGGCTTTCAAAGAGATCATAGGGCAGGCGGGCGGGCGGGGAGAGGCAGCCTGACTGACGGCTGAGGCACCAGAGCAGTTTGTAGGCTGCATCTGAGGCAGATTGGGTGGGAGAGCTGATCTCAGGACAGGGGTATCCTGCTATGGGAGGGACCAGCCTCAGCAATCAGTCCTTCCTGCTTGGCATTAAAGCCCAGCATCATTGGTCCAGGAAAGGGACCCAGACAAACCCCTCTGGCTACCCAACAAAGCAGAAGTAGCCCATTCCTTTCCAAGGCCCCACCTCGGGTCACCAGTTGGCATGGAAGGGAGGCTGAGGGACAGAGAACAACCCACACAGCCGGAGGGAGACCTGAGCAGAAGGCGCAGGCGCCCAGCGCCCACCCCACCACTGCACTTGGGTCGGATGCAGCACAGACTGCCAGTTAAATAAAGCGACAGCTAGTTGCCAGCAGCGCTGGAAACCCAGGGAAAGCCCCCTCTCGCTCACCGCGCCCCAGTGCCGATTAGATGTATAATTGCTGAGCTTCCGTTTCAGAATCTGTCCAAGGCGAGCAGACAAAAATCCTCCTAAGGAGCCTCTGCAGCCTGCTGTCCCCAGAGAGAGAGGCACCTTCCAGTCCTCGTCTTTCTGATGGAATTAAGGATTTGTGGCCGCATGGCTCACTTCTAGCCACTAGGCAGGAGGAGCTCAAAGTGTACTCCCCCACAAATGAGAAGCAGCTTGCCCGAAACAGCCATGTACATTTGTGATGTTCTGCAAGAAGCTGAATGAATCTACCTGGTAGGCATTAAAGCAGTTGATTGGCAGGGACAGAAGCGAGGACTTTAGGGGCTGAAGGGACTGTTTGCTATCTTAGTTGGGGGGGGGGCACTTTACCCATGTGTATGCAGTTGTCAATACTTACCTAACTGTACACACTTCATGAGTGCGTTTTCTTGAGTTTAAATTCTACTTCAGTTGAAAGGTGCAGGAAGGAAGAGGGTCACATGTTTGGTTATAATATATCCTGGACACCTTGGTGGGATAAATTCATTGTCTCTGGGTTAGTTCATCTCCCTCTGGGCAACAGAAGACCTCAGAGGGAAGGCCTCCCAGGTTCCTCTGGGGGCATGTATAGCTTCTTCGATGCACACAGTAGGTGCCTCATAAATGCCTCAGTTGCCATGGCATCCATGTGAAGGCTTTCTCAGCTAAGGTATCAGAAAGAGGAGTGCGAAGGAACCTTACCAGGCAGAGTCGGGATGCTGGTCGCATCTTCTCGCCTTGTGTACTGTGAGGGTCTGCTGGAGCCTGAGCAGGCCAGAGTCTGGGGTACATGCACCCCTTTGTGGTCACGAGGTGTTAGAGCATCCTTGTCCCTGCTCTGGAGATCCAGGGCTGGGCAACGTTGGGCCCTTAGAGATCCTGTGTGCATGGGCCTTTGAAAAAGCTGAGGAGGAAGATTGGGCATGGGGGAAGGGTGCTGTGTTTGTTCACTGTGTACTGCAGTGTGTGTGTGTGTGTGTGTGTGTGTGTGTGTGTGTGTGTGTGTGTGTGTTTAGGGGGAGTCCTGGGGATTCCACGTTCCCCTGACCTAGCATCTAGGCACTGCCGAGCAGTTGGTGGAATGGAGGAGCCCCATGCTTGCTGTGAGGGCGGGGGAAGAGAAACAGGCAAGGTCAGGAGGGGAACTCTTGGTTTGCTTTTGGCCGGCGGGTGAATCCCAGGTAGGACCAGATAATCCAGACCCCACCCCAGCGCCCAGCCCCGGACAGAGCCGCCTTGAAGAGGAGCCCGGTTCTGTCTGTCTCCTCCTGGGGACTCACTTCTGCGAGGCTGCAGCTCATCAGGGTTTCCTGTCAGCAGACTTAGCCTGGTGCTGGAATAAATGAGATGCTAATGTATGTAAATGAGGGCATCCCCAGAAGCTGGGGTGGGCATGTTCGCCTCGGGAGGCATGGGGGTGCTTGGCCAGGACTTCCCCGAGATTTCTGGAGGTGCGGGGCGGGGGGTGTTGCTCAGACTTGCCCTGTTCCTCACTGTGTGTTGGCCTAGGCAGGGTTAATACCTCTGCGGCAGCCTCTAAGGAGTGGAACCAGCAGGGAGCAGGTTCGCAGAGGCCCGGGTGCAAGGACGTGTCAATGTGCCTTTGATCTGGGAACAGGACCTCTGAATGCAGAGGCCAGGGCACCAGCTGGCACCCCCATGGAGCCTTTGTCCAAGCAGCAACCCCAGAGAGCTGGGGCTGTGCAGATAATTGCCTGGGCGGGAGTGATGGTGTGAACATGATGTCGACCTCTCCCCCTGACTCCCCCGTCATCCCAACCTGTGGCTTCAGCCTCCATGGCTGCCCATAACCACTGCCAGAAACCAGGTGGCCACTTTCTGGTCTACCAAGACAAGTCTTTTTCACTCCCTCCTATGGCCCCATCCCCACCTCCAGAGGCCAGCCTGAGTCTGATGCCAAAGCGGGTGGGGTCTTGTAGATTCTACTTGCTGAGCAGGGGTGTCCAACAGAATAGGATCCCTGAATGCCAGTCATGTGTTTGGGGGTCTAGCAGTCACTTTAAACAAGGTAAAAATAAGTTATTTTAACATGTTTCTTTGGATCAGGTATTTTATCAAGTTAAATATTATACATTTAACTGTAATCAACATTAGAAATGATGAACGGACTGGACATTTTTTATTTCCTGCTGCGCCTGCACAGTGAGGTCACGCAGCCCCTGTCTGTCCACTGTAGCTCTGTCCTCAGCCCTTACAGCTACACACAGCAAGTGAGTGACTACTTTGTTGGACAGTGCCAGAGCTGAGAGGAAACTGCCAGAAAATCGCTTCTGTCGGCGGAAGTGCCAGCGGCATCTACCCAGGTGTGGGCACAGGCCAGCCTCCTAGGGGTGAGCCAGCCCCCTTCACACACACTCAGTTCAGATGGGTGTTTACAAGCCAGCCATGTCCTTCCTCCCAGCTCTGGCCACAGAGGTGGGAGACAAATCGTGCCCTGGTTGGGAGCTTCCTGATCCCCGAGTGTCAGATTTCTCACCTAGAAAGAAAGAGGATAAGACCTCCTCCCTTCCTGGGATTGCAGCAAAGATACAATACTGTAATCCAAAAGAGCACATGCAGATATGCACACACACACACACACACACACACACACACACACACACACACACACACACAGTACCAGGTTCACAAAGAATATGAGACAATGCTGGTGTGGCTCTTAGCTCCATGTCCACCCCCACCCCACCCGCCCCCGCCCAAAGGGCCAGAGTCAACATGTGGCCTTGTGACTAGTCAGCATTGACTCTGCACTCATATCCTATCCCCTCAACCATCCAGTTCGGTCCTCCCTGCTCCTCATGCTGAGTGCCAGGGCCGAGGTATGTGTGGAAATCAGTTCTCTGCCAGGTGATACGGGGATTCAGTGTACCAAAGACTTAGAAGGAAAGAGACAGACAGACAGCCAAGGAGGTCTGATGTGGAAGGAGGCCCACTGAGCTGGCCCTCCCTGAGAACAATAATGTAGTTAGTTACATGCCGTGTGACAGTGTTCCCAACAACAACAGGCCACACAGAGGACCATGGTCTCCGGAGATTCTGAGGGAGCTGAAAAATACCTACCATCTAGTGATGCTGTAGCCATCCTAACGTCATAGTGTACTGCTGTCCTCTCGTGTGTGTGTGTGTGTGTGTGTGTGTGTGTGTGTGTGTGTGGTGTGGTATGTGTGTGTGTGTGTGTGTGTGTGGTGTGCTGTGTGTGTGTGTGTGGTGTGCTGTGTGTGTGGTGTATGTGTGTGCTGGGTGTGTGTGGTGTGTGTGGTGTGTGTGTGCCATGTGGCACCGAGGCTACACTGAGTTTAGGGTGTTCTGTTCTGGGAACTGTTATGTGGTAGAGCATGCGCTTAGCATGGAAACAGTGACTGATTCGCATCATCTAGGTATGTGTAAATACACGCTGGTGTTCACAGGACAAAACTGCCCAATGATGTCGTTCTTATGGCTCCTTGGGACTAAATGACACGTGGTAATAACAGAGCCCACAGTGACAACAGCAGCTAGTGTTCGCTGCATTCGTACAGTGGCCGAGACCCAGGAAAGTATCAGCAATGCACTTACACACTTCAGAGCAGCTCTGTCTCTCTGTCTCTGTCTCTCTGTCTCTGACTCTCTCTTGACTTTTTGAGACTTGGTCTCATTATGTCACTATGTAGCCCTGGCTGTTCTGGGACTCCCTACGCAGACCTGGCTGTCCTCAAACCCACAGAGATCCACCTGCCTCTGCTCCCAAGTGCTGGAATTAAAGGTGTGCACCACATGTCTGGTCTCCAGAACAGTTCCTAGCCCCATGGGGAAGTGTTGACCAATGGGGAAACCGAGATTAACTCACTCTAGGACATCTGGCAGGCAAGTGACTGGGGCCCAGGTTCACTTGCATGGGCTGGCTTCCAAGCCACAGCTAGAATCACTTCCTCACTCCATATAAGAACAGGAAATCTCCTGAGAGGGAAATGCAGGGTGGGGAGCCACGGAAGAGGAGGCAGAGGTGGAGGGCTATGGGGGAGGGTCTCTGGAAACGGTCATTTCTCCTTACCAGCCTCAGCAAGTCTGGATAGGAAAATGTCCTTTCAGGTCAGCATGGAGTCTGTGCTGCCGTGGCCTTTTCCCATCTGATCACCACGGCTGACCTGAGAACCGTCATCTAGGGAAGCACCCTTGAAATCCTTGTAGGACCATGCATACAGTGGGCGCCAAATGCCTGCTCATTGGCTCACTTAACGAAATGAGTGAGCTGAGGTATTAGTATGTCCTCCTGAAGGAAGAAACCAAGTTGCCTGGTGCATGCATGGGCCACAAGTCTTGGGTGGGGGACTGTCATGGAGTGACACCCAGTGAGCAAGAGACATCCCACTTGGCACGCACCATCAGCTTGATGGAAGACAAGGGACATGTTCAGTGAGTCACAGGTGCCCTGGCCTCTCTCTCTGGGTACAAGTCTCTGCTCCGAGGTTACAGGCACCCTTCCCATAGTCCTCCTCTTTAGCACCCAGGGGCAGGCAGAAGGGGAGTACCAGGGCCAGGGAAGATGGACCTGGGTAGGTAGGATGGGTGCCAGGGTGGTAGGTCATCTGGCCAGAGGTCATGGGGCTGTCAATCAGGAGAGAGGCTGCAAAGCAGAGGAAGCCGCAGAGATTTCCTAGGAAGCCTGGGAACCACTTCCACAGAGGGTTGTGCATAAATTTACATGGCAAAGAATATCCTTTGCATGCTGGGTTCCAGAGACTCTGATTCCACAGCGACCAAAATGCCAGCCATGACTCAGGCAGGAGGCTGGAGTGAGCCTGCCTTCAGGCTCTGGGATTGAAGTAGGCAGGGAGGTGCTGCCTCCCTCCTCACCCCGTGGTGGGCATCCTGGGAGTTCCTGCTAGAGCCAGCCAAGTCCCGTGCAAACCAGGACAAGTTAAGCAACCGAAGGACGGGGACAGTACCCACCACTGCATTCTAGGTTGCTAGGATGTGTGTTCATTTCAGTAACATCTTTGGCCGCTGGCACCAGCCACATATATTCAGGAAGCCTCAGGAAGGCCGGTGCAGTGTGAGCCTGCTCCAAGCAGGCGTGGTGTCCACTCCCCTACAATATCTCACCCTTCTGTCCCGCAGGTTAGAGTAGAACCCACTATCCCTGCCCTAAGTTGAGACGTCCAGGCTCAACTGGACAGACTTATCCCCAGAGACTGTTAGTGGCCAGGGAAGTCTGGAAGGGAAAAGAGCCAGCTGGGGGCGCAGAGGAGGAAGGGCTGTCACCCAGGACACAGGCAACTGGGAAGGAGAGGAGCGTGACCACTGCGGGGACATGGTCATTGTAGTGGTTAATAGCCTGCTGTTGTGACCAGCGCCTAACAAGAAGCAGTCTGGGGAAGGAAGGGATTACTCTGGCTCACAGTTGAAGGGATAGAGCCCCTTACAGAGGGAAAGACATGGCGGCAGAAGCGAGGTCACTGGTCACATGACATCCGCAGTCAGGAAACAGAGAGAGACGATGCTGGTGCTCCGCTCACCTTTCTCCTTTTCAGTCATCCTGTGGAATGGTGCCACCAGCATACACGGTGGGTCTTCCCACCCCAGTGAACTCAGTCTAGGAAATCCCTCACAAGTACGCTCAGAGGCTTGTCTCCTAGGTGATTCTGAATGCTGTCAAGTTGGCGCTGTTAACCATCACAGCAGTCCAGGCTGTGGTTAGGAGCGTGTCCTGGGTTAGGGCTGTTAGAAATGGAGGAGGAAACATGGCCAGAAAGGGTGCCGGTATGAGGAGCTAGCGTGAAGGAGGCCAAACGGTTTGCTCCCACTAACTCCACAGTTGGCGGGACGGAGGGAGGCACGTGCCCGAGGTAGAGGGATGTGATTAGGATGGCGTGGACTCCTGAGAGAAGGCTGCCAGGACAGGGGAGATTGCCCCAGGCAGAGGGGTCAGCTAGAAGAAGCAGCCCCAGGCCAGCCGGAGAGAGGCGCCCACAGAGGGGAAGCTGCCCTGGAGCAGGGGAGTGGCATGCTGACCTTGCCTGCAGCGCGATGGGGACTGACACCTTGGAACCAAACCTGCCATAGCCTCCCAGCTTAGGGAGCTGGAAGATAGAGGCTTGCTTCACTGTGTTTTCTTCCTGCCTCCACACCCTGGGGACCCTCAGACCGCTCTGGAGCCCACCTCATCCTGGCAGCCTGTAATCCTGCAGCTGAGCTCCACCAGGCCTTGCAGGGTGGAGGCTCTGGGCGGCTGGAGGAAGGGCGGGGCCAGGGCCAGGTGCAGGCAGGAGAACAAGAGAGAAAGCGATCCTGCCCGCCCAGCAGGAGCAGCCCAGACACAAAGGCCACTCTAGGCAGGTTTACATTGGAACCTGAGGCTGCCCCGCTGCTGGGAGGCAGCAGGCTTCATCTGGAATCTAGTTCAGAAAGGCCTCTGATGCCAGGGCCTCCCCAGGGTGTGGGTGCTAACCTTCCTTGGGACCCAAAGCCCTGTCACTTGGCCGGATTTGGGGTGGAGGGGCCAAGGGGTGTGTCGGTGCTTGGACTTGCTAACTATGGCCCTCTAACCTTGGGTTGTTCTTGAGGGTTCCCTGGCTCCCCAGAAGTGCTCTGTCTCTCACTCTTGAGCCCAGTAGGACTCAGAATGGAATCTGTCAGGCTCAAGGGCAGGGCAGGCTAGGGTCCCCAGGCTAGGCTTCTCCCTTGAAGAGTCAGCAGTGCGGGTCCCCAGCCCTGACCAGGGATGCTCCAAAGTCCCAGGGAGCCAGGGAGAGACTGACACCCACCGTGGTGGATCATGGGAAAGGCATCCAGGAACTCCAGGAGGCACTCAGAGGGTCCTCCTGCCCACAGCTAAAGAAGACGGACCCCAGGGTGGGTCAGTAACTAAACAGGGACTGAACCGGAGTCTTGGAGTTCTCTGCCCACTGAGAGAGGCCCATCTTGGAATCACAGTTTTCAAGACAAAATATGTAGCATTAAAAGGGAAATCTGTTGTATTGAATAGAGCTGCTGAGACACTTAAAACACTATTTTCAATGGTGTGTGGGCCTCTGTAATGTTTTAAGTGGGATCAAGCAGGAATTGGAAGTACTATGACATTGGAACATCTGAGGTAGCCACAGCCACCATGATGGGACAGGGTTGTGAGACTGAGTCTTTGGGTCATGGATGTTAATGTTCCCTTCACAGATGAAGGAAATACTTCATTGAGTTCATGAGGAGATATCATCTCTCCTCCCCCAAATCATTTCCCGGTACCTCCAAGAACCCCCAAACTCTATAAACAGACAACACTCCCCCACACCCTTAGTCAGAGAGTGAGTGGCTACCCTTGATGTTGGTGTTTGGAGGGGCACAAGAGGGTGATGGCGGGCTGTTTCTCCATCTGGGTGCTGGTTACCACGGAGGTTCGGCTTGTGAGAAGTCCCCCACCTGTGCACTCCCTGGCATCTGTTTGCATGAATCCTTTATTTCAATACAGATTGCAAACACATCTTTACAGAGACAGATGCATGTGCAGGTGCGGGCTTGTACACACACGCTTCTGCCAGTGTGTGTACATCCTGGGCATCCACGTGTCTCTAGAACCCTTGCAGGCATGTGGACACAGATGGATACCGTGATCCAGAGGACGCTATTTTTAGCAAATAATCCAAGCTAAGGGGTAGCTTCCCAGTTTACAGAAGGAGCAATTGCTCACCGTGGAGAGGGCTGTCCCACTGTCCTTCCAGCTAGGCTCTCGGTTTCTAACATGAAATGAATAATGATTTTATTGTTTTTGCAAGCTCATCATAGTGGATGCCAGCCATGGGGGAAGGTGCAAAGGGAGTTTGGAATGACCCAAATTCTCCTCAGCTAGAAGGAAGAAAAATCACCATTCACGTTTGGTGATGAGTGTAGGAGATAGAGGCCGCCTGCTCGGGTAGAGGTGGAGGCTAGACAGGGAAAGGCTCTTATGAAGTGGGGACTTACTCTCTCACGGCTATTTTTAACGAAGATGGTCCTTTAACTTCACGTCAATCCAACGAGAAGCTGCAGGCTGATGGGAAGCTCTAAAGGGAACCTCTGTCTCCCTGCTTCTGCGACAGTCATTTCGTTCTGTGCTTGTCCAGGTGTCCACACACATGCTTGCACACACACACACACACACACACACACACACACACACGCACAGATGCACTCTCTCCCACTGTGTGTATGTGTGTGTGTGTGTGTGTGTGTGTGTCCGTCCCAGTGCAGGAGCACATATGTGCTAGCATGTGAAGACCAAAGATCAACTTGGGGTGCCATTTTCAGGAGGTGTCCAACTTGTTTTCTGAGCTGGGATTTCTCACTAGGACCTGGGCTAGGCTGATGGCCCAGCCAACTCCAGGATGCCTCCTGTCTGTGCCTTCCCTGGCACTAAAATCACAAGCAGGCACTACCTCACACAGCTTTTCATACTAGGGACCAAAGAGAGATCTTCACGCTCTTGTGGAGAACACTTTACCAACAGCCGTCTCCCCACTCCCTACAGGTGCCCTCTCTGTATTTTTTAATTTTATTACATTTATGTTCTCATGTGCTCGCTCCCTCCCCCTTCCCCTCACGTGTGCATGTGCTGCCACAACAAACGTGGAGGTCACAGGGCATCCACCAGGAGTCAGCTGTTTCCACCAATCTTGTGGGGATTCAAGGATCGAACTCAGGTCCGTCAGGCTTGACAGCCAGGGCCTTTACCTGCTAAACTATCTCAGCAGCTCTCGAGGTGCCTTTGAGGCTGTGCTGCGCCTGCTCACTTTTTACCTGCCACCCGGCGGATGCCTGCAATCCCTGGTGCTCAGGGCACCTGGATCTGGGTCCTTGTTGGGCATGTGCTGGGGTGGGGGCCACAGCAGTGTCTAGGGTCATTCATGACATGCTCCGTGGGAATGAGATCAGGGCAGAGCCCTTGGCTGACAGGAAGGGAGTGTGTCCCTGGCAGACATCTCCAGCAGGTGTCCGGTCTGCCTTCTTGAGCTGGTGCCCAGCCGTTCCCGGGTTTGATGTGGTGATTAGCGGTGCGGCCCCGGCTTGGTGTCAGAGTCAGGAGCCCTCTGGCCACATCCTGTTTTGGTGAGCCAGTCAGGAATGCATTCTCCTGCCTAGCTGTCATAGATAGAGAGTGTGTTTGCACCAGGTTCTGAATCTTTTGAGGCCACCAGGGGCCACATTTTCCCGGTTTGACGTCACACACATGTGCCTGTTGGATGTCCTCTTCAGCAGTGGTCACTGTCTTCCGGTGCTGCTGGCCCCTTGGGATTGGCATTTGTTTGTCCTCTCTTGTGGGGGAAGACGGGGCAGTGTGATGAGCCAGAGGCACCCTGTCACATTTCCCATCTTTAGAATCAGTCTAGTTAGGGATGTCGCTGCACCCAGGGGATTCCCATGAGATCCTCATCAGGAGGTCGGCATAGCTGTGCACACAGGAGTGCCAGCATCTGGATGCCAACTCCTGTGTTGCTGCCCAGCTGTTTCCGAAAACCCACAGGGTTTTCCTGGGTCCCTTGGGGCAACACTGATGTCCTCTCAATTGCCACCTCCTACGCCCAGGCATGGTGTGTTCCACCTGTCCCGTGAGAGCGTGGGGACTGTGGGAACTGGACAGCACTCAGTCTGGGAATATTCCCTGGAGAGGAGGGATAGGACCTGGTCCCATCCAGGGCCAGCTCCTGGCATACGCACGTTTCACCGTCCATTGGGGAGCAGAAGACCCGTTCTGACAGGGTCTGGGATAAAACAGATGGTCTCTCTGTCCCTTTCTGTCCCGTGGGGGCTAGGGAGCCGTTGCGGGTGGAAATGTCTTGAAAGGGGACAGCTGAAATGTTTTCTTTGGTGTGGAGTGAGGAGGGGAAACGTGCTATCATGATGGCGCACTTCCCCTTGACCACTGGTGTGCAGGCACACACACTGGGGCAGGCGTGGGGAACCACTTCCATTCCATTCCTCACACGCGTGCACACCACAGTGGAGAGCGTAAGTGTTCACCCCAGCCACTGTCAGTCATGTGTCCTGTTCAGCGATTGGCCGCTGGGGACCCTGTGCACATTGGCAGATTCCGTCCTTTCCTGCACCAGCACAGCTGGCCCACCACCCTGCCCTCGGTCTGTGGCACCCCATCACACACGTGTCTGTGTCTTCCAGCTTCCCCCCAGGCAGCCTGAGGAGAGCCTGTGCCCCCAGAAGCAGGATGAGAAGATGGCAAACTTCCTGTTACCTCGGGGCACCAACAGCTTCCGTAGGTTCACCCGGGAGTCCCTGGCGGCCATCGAGAAGCGAATGGCGGAAAAGCAGGCCCGAGGTTCGGCCACGTCACAGGAGAGTCGTGAGGGCCTGCCAGAGGAGGAGGCTCCCCGGCCCCAGCTGGACCTACAGGCCTCCAAAAAGCTGCCAGATCTCTATGGCAACCCACCCCGAGAGCTCATTGGGGAGCCTCTGGAAGACCTGGACCCTTTCTATAGTACCCAGAAGGTGACTGCCACCCCCTCAGCACGCTCCTCACCCTCCTAGGTAGCTCCTACGAAGGCAGCAGGCAGATGGGGCTCTGCTTCTGTGGAGTTCTGTGTGGGGCTGGTTCCCCTGGGCTTTGGGGGAGTGACTCACCACTGATCTGTATTCCAGTCACCTTAATTTTGGAGTTCTGGGATAAAGACATGAAAAATGGTGTTTGGGCCCCTAACTTGGGGGTGGGAGGGGCCACTGAACTCTTGCTTCTTGTGTAGTGCTTTGGTATATACCTCTAGGGGATTCCTTCCTGTCCCCAGACGCGTGGGCACCTGGAATGAATCCCCAAGTGGTCTCCCTCCGAAGTAAAAGTGGCATGTGTTCCTCCCATCCCTCTGGCAGCTCAGAGAATTAGCCAGCAGCAGCACAGAGCCAGCTGGTTCAGGCTGAGCCACAGGGGTTGTCTCCTGGGCCTTATGGCCTTCCCTGAACCACAGAGGGCATGGGAAGGCTGAGAGGGAAGAGGAGGCCATGGCTGGTGAGGCCTGGAATGGTGGGGAAGACGTCTTCTGTCATCGTTGCTCCTGGGGAGAGGGAGGGAGTGTTGTTTCTCCACAAGGCCCTGCCCTGGACCCCTCTTCAGACCACAGGTCACCGTCTCTCACCAAACAAGGTGACAGACATATAGGGCTGCTACAGAGGCGGAGGAGCCCCACCCAGCTGTCCACACTTCTGGGCCTAACTGTGGGGGCTGGTGGCGGGACAACGGGCTGGAATCTGGAGGAAGGCCTTTCCCGAAGGCCAGGCACCAGAGACCGAGGAGGCTCTTAGGGTCACTGTGGCCAGCTCCAAGCTAAGGGCAGAGCCACATGTGTGGGGTCAGAAAGATAACTGTAGTCAGTGTGAGGACCTGTGTAATGTGTCCGTGTGTCCATCACCATGGTTTGAGATAGTGTTTGGGAGACGAAGACCGTGCATGTCTGTGTGTGCTCACATCTGCGGGTCCATGTGTGATCAGCTGTGGCTGTGAAGGGACCCACACACACTCAGTCTATACAGTCAGGAAAGCTGACCTGGACCTGCTCTGGGGCTTCCAGAGCTTGCTGGTTCAAGTGGCTGGGGTAGGGTCAGGGTTATTAGGTCAAAAGGTAGAATTTGGGTGGGTGAGTGAGTGGGTAGGCCTAGGTCATAACCAGACAGAGTTGACAGGAGAGTTGGCATTGGGGTTAGGGACATGGCTGAGAGAGAGTCTAGGTCACTGTGAGAGGAACAGAAAGGATCAGGTTGGAGTCAGGTTAGACCAGTAGAGGGACAGTAGGTGAGCCTAAGGATGGAGTCCAGCTTGGGTGGGCTTCGAGCCTCTGGAGCCCCTCACCCCAGCAGTCCGTGTGGGTGGAGCCAAGGACACCATCTTTTTTTGTCTCTGTGTATCTGAGAATGTTTGATCAGGGGTTTGCTAGTACCCTAGACTCCATCCTGTGTCCCTTGCTGACCCTGGCTGAGGGAGGGAGGCACCTCATGGAACTTCTGGCTCTAATCTGCTCACCTTGTCCCACTAGCCCGGATAATAGAACTTCGTCCCATCCTCTAAGCCCATGGAGGTGAGCGATCTCATCCCTGCTTGCCATGCTTCTGGCATGCTGGCTGCCTTTGCCCCCCCCCTCCCCCCCGCTTCCACCCTGCAGGCTCTCACAGCTGCCCCACCCATTAGGCCACATAGGCAGTATCTTCTAGAAACCTCGAAGTCCAGGCCACCCCGGGCTTCTCATAACCCTACAAGAAGGAGGCACTAGGTCCTGTGTGAGTAGGAGGTTGACCTTTGCCTGACCTCAGGCAGACTGGGTCCTAGGGAAAGCCCGGATGACTCTTCAGCTGCCTTTCCCTCCTCACCTGTATGTCTCTGCTGACCGAGCTCTGGGCAGTGTGGGGGAAGGGGAAGGAGGAGGCATCCCTGAGCCTTACCGGCTTCCGCTGTGGAAGCGGCTGGCATGGAGCAGGGGAGTCTTCTTGCCTCAGCCTTCCAGGGGCTGTGATTGTAGGTGTGTGCCACCACACCCAGCTGAAAGGCCCCTTGTTGAGACGGTAATTCTGAAACTGAAGTGAATCTCAACCAATCTGACATCACCCGGACTTCCACCTCTCCCCTCTTCATGGCCCAGACATGGGGGTCCACAGTAAAGGGACTGTACTGCTCCCCCACTCCGTAGCCGTGGCCTGAGGGCTCCAAGATGACAGCTGTCTCCCTGTGTCCACAGACCTTCATCGTGCTGAACAAGGGCAAAACCATCTTCCGGTTCAGTGCTACCAATGCCTTGTACATCCTCAGCCCCTTCCACCCCGTGCGCAGAGCGGCTGTGAAGATTCTGGTACATTCATATCCTTTGCTGTGAATCCCTGTTGTCCGCATCTGCCCCAGGTAATCCACAGGTGCTGTGCTCAGGGGAGGGTGGTGCTGAGCCCCCTCACTGCTCCTGGGACAAGCAGCATGGTCACCACCAGCAGCTGATTAGAAAATAGAACCCTGACCACCACCCTAGACAGTGCCTGCTCTTTCACAAAACCCTAGGGAGTCCCGGGGGTGTGGGGACGTTTGAGAAGCCCTTCCATCCCCTCTGCGTCAAGAGGGAAAATAGCCTTGAAGCAGTCGGAGTTCAGAGAGATGATGTCCCCAGCATTCCCTGATGTGACTGGCCCCTCTTGGAACAGGACTGAACCCAACAGGGTCAGTTGGTTGGGGTTTTTGTTTTGTTTTTTTCCAGGGGCCAGTTTGCTAAGACCTTTGCCCCATATTCCCCCACCATCCGACGTTGATTCATATTTGGCTTCCATCAGACCCTCAGGAAGTATGTCCAGTCTGACAACTAATCGGGGTCCTGCCCGGCCGAACGCAGGAACTGTTCTTGCTATTTTCAGTCAAACAGCCCCTGCCGGACACTGCAACCACAGTTGCTGACCAGATGTCATGAGCCAATCATAAAATGATTCCTTACCAGTAAGAGTCTGTACACTACCACTTCCAAGTACACTTGGCCACAGCTGGAGTCCCTAATCCTGCTGAAAAGGAGCTTTTCTCGGGGTCGTCATTTTGCCACTTTGTCAGATGGTTTGACCCCAGGATGCTGGGATTTTTTTTTTTTTTTATTAAACACACTTGCTGGTTACATACATGATTGGTGGTCTTTTGTGGGACTTCTTACAGACCCTAACCTTACCCTGTCTCTAATGACTCCAAATGTCCCCCCCACCCCACCCCTGGGCACCCCCACCTCCTGCTGCCCCTTGCCCAGAGGCTCAGCCAAGGGAAAGCCATCCCTTGGTAAAAAGGCCTCCGGTTTTTTTTTTCTCACGTGGGCATCTTTCGAAGGAGACAGTGCTTGCTTCTGAACTAGGTGTTGACAAAATGTTTGCAGTTTGAGAGCTTCTCAGAGAACTCTGGTTAGCGTCCAATTACATAAGCCGCAGCCTAGAAATGCTTCCCGCCTGCTGACAGAATGAAGCCGTGGGACAAAGAGCGCTCTCCTTCATCTCCTTTCACATTGCGGGGTCCAGGGGTCAAACATGGGCGGTCAGGAGTCTCAGAGAGGGACGGTGCCGTCCACCAAGGCAGAGACATTCACATTTTACTGTGAGGACCTGGGAAGCCCTTTCCACGGCCACTGGTGACCGGGACGAGGGCGGCGCCATTGTTTGGTTGGTTGGTTTTGGCTTTCTGTCGTTGCCACTGTTAATTTTATTATTATTCATTACATTTATGTATTTACTTGTGATGTTGGGGGAAGCATGCTCACGTCACGGCGTGTGTGTGTGTGTGTGTGTGTGTGTGTGTGTGTGTGTGTGTGTGTGTAGGTCCGGGCAGAAGTCAGTCTCCTCTTTCCGCCATGTGGATGAGGGAAATCTAACTCTGCTTGTCAGGCTTGGCGTCCTTACCCACTGAGCCAACTCCGAGGCCTGGAAGTGCCATTCTGAATCTCAGTTGCATTTCTGAGCTCCGGATGATGCTTGGGACCAGTTGTGGGGATAGTGAACTGGCTGGGCAGTGCTCCCCAAGTCCTCCCCAGCCACCTGTGCCCCAACTCTGAATGGGCATTTTCCCTTAAGAGAGCTCCCTAAGAGCTAAGTGAGTGTGCTCACTGCTTTGTTGGAAGAGCAGAACTGGAGGAAGAGGAAAAACAGTTTCCTTCATGCTCAGAGCTAGTCTCTAGCCCGCTGTAGGGGTGTGGCCACCCCGAAAGCATCCTCCGAGCTCACTCGGGGCTGCTTCTCCAGGTAGCTAACCAACCCAACGGTGTTTGGCAGCCACGAAAATCTCCAGGGAGGCAGCTGGGTCCCTTGGCTCTCTCCAGTCACTGGGCTGGGACTTGCTAGGGCAGATGAGAGATCGGAAAGTGATGAAGAGCGAAGTGGGGATGTTGGGGTGCTCAGCCCAGCCAGAGGGTGCCTTGAGTGGTGGCTCTGGGGCTGTGGGTTGCTGGTCCTGTCTGACAAGGCCAGCTCTCCCCAAGGCAGCCACCCCAGGGAAGCGGTCCTTGTGTGAGCCGCCCTACCCTGGGCTCTGGGGCTGCTGTAGTAAGTACTCATTACCTGGGACTGAGACGATAATCCGTGACAGCACCACCTAGTGGAAGAAGCGGCTGAGCTCTGTGGAGATCTGTGGCGTTTGGAAGCCCACCTCCCAATCCCCTCATTCGCCTCGGTCCCTTCAGAGTGATGGTGTACCCACCAGGCCTTCCGGCATCACTAGGATTTTCCAGAACCCTGGGACCCACCTCAGAATCTGCGTTTAATTGTTCCACTTCATGTCACCCAGAAAGTTTGTTTAAATTTCTAGGCCGTTCCAGATCAGAACCATCAGCTAAAGACCCAGGAATCCGCACGCTCCCCACTGACTCCTTCTGAAAAGTTGCGATCTACTTCATATATCGTAGAACATTTTAGATATATTTTTATTATTTTTTTAATTCTCTCTGTCCCTGGGTCTCTCTGTTTCTTTGTGTCCGTCTGTCTCTCTGTCTCTGTCTCTCTGTCTCTGTATCTCTCTGTGTGTCTCTCTGTCTCTATCTCTCTGTCTCTCTGTCTCTGTCTCTGTCTCTCTCTGTCTCTGTCTCTCTCTGTCTCTGTCTCTCTCTCTCTCTCTCTCTCTCTCTCTCTCTCTCTCTCTCTCTCTCGTGTGTGTGTGTGTGTGTGTGTACACACGTGCTTACAGATATCAGATCCTCCCCGGACCTGGAATTGCAGATGGTTGTGAGCTGCCAAGTGTGAGTGCTCAGAACTGACTTGGGTCCTCTGCAAGGACAGTGTGCACTTTTAACGATTGAGCCGTCTCTCCAGCCTATAAAACACTTTATTTTAAAGTGTGTGATTCAGTGATTTTTTTTAGTGTATTTGTAAACAATCACCATTACCTACTTCTAGACAATTCCATCAGCCTCCCCACCCCCCAAATTGGTGGGAGCCTGTGCCCATTAGCAACCACGGTGCAGTTCTTTTTGAGACAGGACTCACTATGTAGACCAGACTGACCTAGAACTCAGAGAGATCTGCCTGCCTCTGTCTCCCCAACGCTGGGATTAAACATGTGGGCCACCATGCCATGAAACACAAAGCAGTTCTGCTGGGGTTTTTAGCTTTTTGCAGAGGGTTTCACTATCTACCCCAGGTTGACCTAGAACTCAGAGTCCTCTGACCTCCACGTCTGGAGAGCCAGGAGGTCATGGACCACCATGCCTGGCTCACGGTGAACAGTCTAAGCTTTCAGTTGTGAAATTGTACTGTGCTTAAATTTTCACATCCATTCAAATACCCACTACGTCTGTACGTGTACAGAACTGTGTATGATGCTCTTTGGACGGGCTGGGCAAAGACAGGATGTGACAGTTGAGGTTCATGGTGTGACAGGCTGGTGCCGTCATTCTGCTGGGCTCTGAACTTTATTCTGAGCCCTGTGGTGTATCCCTGGGAAATAGCTGGAAAAGTAAATATGGGCATGTAGAATTGGTTTGTTCCTATGCGTTTTTGTTATAATCCTGCAGAATGTGTCCCTGCCATGATTAAATAAAAGAAACTAATAGAACTGTGAATTCCACCGCAGTCACATCCAGAGAGACCTCATGTTCATGCCAAGAAGCATTTTGTCTTCCTCGGTGCCCAGGATCTGCTCACAAAACCCTCCCACGTTTCTCTACCAGATTCAAATGGGCAATCAAATTAAGAGTGAGCCTCTCTCTCTCTCTCTCTCTCTCTCTCTCTCTCTCTCTCTCTCTCTCTCTCTCTCTCTCTGTGTGTGTGTGTGTGTGTGTGTGTGTGTGTGTGTGTGTGTGTGTGTGTATACATGTGTGCATGTTCATTGAATAGCACAAACCCATGACAGTATCCGCCCATGGCTAATTCCCTCCTCTTTGGGAGATTTGACTCCTAGAGCTGAGGACTTGCGTGGCCCAAGTGTCAGGCATTCTCTGTTGTGGAGCAGGCAGCCTTTGCTGGCATTTTCACTGTGAGGCTCGGAGTGGGTGTTTGGGACAATGACACAACAGGGCTGAAGATGCTCTGCTGTGCACAGGCCTGCAGAGCCGGCCTTTGCCGCTGCCCACACAAAGGACCAGCTTGATACTGGCCTGAAACTGGCAGGCAGTACAAACACATGTGTCCAGTCTGGGAATCTGGGGGACTCCTAAGTCTGGCATTGGCCCATGCTGGGCTCCTGGGGGTCCTGAGTGTTAGGGAGGAGGCCTGAAGACCAGGACCTTGGTCTAGGTAGGGAGAGATGACTCTTGTCACACAGAGAAAACCGACGGGAGTAGTGTCAGAGCCATCCCCAGAGCCAAAGAAGCCAGGTGACAACTCTGAGGTGTAAATAGAAGGACAGCGGCCTGGTTCACCCAGGTCATCACTGGATCTGGAAAACTTAGTGTCCCCGAACTTCCCTCATCTTCATGTTACAGTTCGTGCTCATCTGCCTAGCTACACCCTTGAGGGTGTCCTCGTCAGCCTGTCCACGTAGCTGCTCTTGGTAGAGAGGCCTTTTTCCCACTCTGAGGACTTGTGAGTGGTCCACCCAGAGTGGAAAAATCCTGACTCTACAGAGAAGGGTCGACAAGCTCCATCTGTGCTGTCCCGCCAGGACTGTCTGGGCCGGCAGTTGCTGGAAGAGCCATGAGTAGCCTTACTTGCCTCCTCCAGGGAGCCCTCCTGCTCAGCACACTAGAGGCAAATGTCCATTTTTGTGGCGTTTCAGGACATATCTCTGCTGTCACTCGTGGCCAGGTAAAATTTGCTCTTTAAATGACACACAAAGGCTGCAGAGATGGCCCAGTTGGTAAAGTAGTTGCCTTTCAAGCTTGGGGACCTGAGCTTAATCTTCAGAATCCGTGTGAAATGGCTTGTCATCCCAGCACTAAGGAAGCAGAGACAGGCTGATTGCTGGAGCTGTGGTCATCCAGCCCAGTCTACTTGGCAAGCTCCAGGCCAGTGGGAGATTCTTTCTCAGGAAGAAAAGGTGAATGGTACCCGAGGAACGACACCCAAGATTATCCCCTAGTTTACATGCATCCTACGCACATGTACATGTACACTGTCACAGATATGTGTGCATCCTATGCGTGTGTGCATGTGCACCACCACACAGATATGCACACACAGAATAACACCTTTTCCTCGCCCCTCCTGTGTGGCACTCTCCTGCCACTTGAAAGAGCCCATCATCGCCTGGTTTGGTTTTTGTACCGCACCATGGGTGGCGGGTAAGGAATGGCAGGTGAGGGCTGAGGGCTGTAACTAACACGAAGTCCTCCATTCTGGAGGCAGGAGAGTGGACCAGCGGGCAGCTGAATTCCTCCTGCAGCGAGTCTGTGACAGTTGGCTCCTGAACCCGGGATGTGGTGTGGATGGGACCAGCTCCAGCCTCCATCGGTGTTCCCGTGGTAACTCCGGATGCCACTGAGATTCGTGGTCACATACACGCTAGCATCACAGAGCACACAGCATTTTACAGCTCTAGAGGGTCTCGCTGGCTGGAAACCAAGGTACCAGCAGGACTTTGTTACTTGTTGGAGGCTCTAGGGGCGAGATAGTTTTCTAGGTTTTTCTTCTTTTTCCTGGGCCATTTCACATTCCTGAGCTCATGATCTTCTGTCTGTAAGCAAGCATTGACCAGCCAGGAGCCTCAGACCCACCCACCCCTCTCTGTCATAGAGACCCTGGGATGGCATTGACCCTAACTGAACAATCTGGGAAAACAGTGCTTCCCACCTCAAGTTCTTAACAGAATCACATCTCCAATGCCTTATCACATCTAAATAAACAGAGTGATGGTTGCCAGGGATTCAGGAGTGAGCATCTCTGGGTAGTAGCCTGCCTGCTGCAGTGACCTTCAACTTGACCATTTTGTGTATCAGTTTTCTTTTCTCTTTAGGTGGAGGCCAAGTTCTCACCTCTTAGGGTTATTAGGAGTCAGGTCGGTTCATGGACAGAACCTGGCTCCTAGGAGGGACTCATTGGACATCTGCCATTGGTACCATCCCCATACATACTTCAGAAAAGTTCTGAGATTCCTGCAGTTCAGCAGTGAACCCTTGGAAATGGATGAAGCTGGTTGGGGGGCTTGTAAATGGTTCACCCCGTGAGAGAAGTTTCGTCACAGAGCCTGGATAGGGGGATGGGATGTTGATGAGTCTCTGAACCCTGAAAGACAGGAAGAGAGGCCTGGCCATGGTGACTGTTCTGGTTCGGTTTCTGTTGCTGTGTTGAAACACTGACCAAAAGCAGGGTGGGGGTGGTTTATTTCAGTCTGTGCATTACAGTCCATCACTGAGGGAAGCCAGGATAGGCACGTAAGGCCGAAACCGTGGAGGATGCTGCCTGCTGGTTTGCAGACAGACCTTTGCTTAGCCAGACTCCTTATATAAGCCAGGACCACTGTCTTCCCCTGGGCTGCTGCGCCCACAGTGAGCTGGGCCCTCCTACATCACTGATCCATCAAGACAGTCCTCCACAGACATGCCCATAGGTCAGTCTGATCTTGGCAGTTCCTCAATTGAAGCTTTCCTCTTATGGCTCGGCTGTGTCAAGTTGGCAGTTAAAGCTAACCATGACAATGGCCCTAACAACAGCTGTGTACCACACTGAGGTAAGGACCCCAGGGCCTGGAGAGTTGCCCTCCCTGGATGATTAGTAGTCTGGTAGGCTAGCCCTGAGTTGATAAAGGGGCCTGATCACTTCTCGTTTTTTTTTATGAGAAACTAGAGAATTGTAAACAGGAGGCTGCTTTTCTAATTAACTGGGTTTTCTGGAAGCCTGGAGGTAGAAGGATCCCTCACCTGGCTGGATCCGCACGCATACACACCCCATGCAGAGCAATGCATGGCTAAGTGCCAGCCTGGGGCCAGGCGGGGGCCACCTTTGGGAGTCTCCATTTGGCAGCTCTGCTCAGGGCTGAGCTGGGCTGTGGTGTCCCGAGCCTGGAGGCAACCGTAGGAAGTGGTCCATGCGGCCTCTTTCTGGGGTAGGGAGGGGATCTGTGGGTGCAGCCAGGCTCCTGGGGTGCCCTCCCCTCTGGGGCTCAGGGTCTGATCCTTGTCCCTCTAACTTGCAGAGGCAAGGGAAAGAGTGGAGGCCAGACAGAGCTTTGTCCAGCCTGAAGCAACAGCGAGGACGCCCAGCCAGAGCGGCGGGGCGGGGGGAGGGGTAGATAATACCCGCGGCCCCACAGGGGTAACCAGGACACAGTGCTAGTGTCTGCAGCGCCCCCTTTCTAGCAAAAGGTCAGGTGAATGTCATTCGTGAGGAGCCATGGGCTAAAAAGGGTATAAAGCGTGTCTCCCTCCCGTGTGACTTGGGACAGGAGTCAACGCGAAGGTCTGGGGTGTCCCTTCACTCCATACGGGGTCCCACAGAGAGCCCTGGGGAGGATGTGCTCTCCAGTTTGGTGCCTGCTGTGGAAAAGGGCGCGCTCTCGCAGCAAACGCCCGGAGGGGACAGAGACCAGCCTGCTCTGTAGAGAGGACTTGGTCCCGAAGAGTCACAGCCCTGGCCTGGCGGTGACAACACCAGGCCAGCCCCTCAGCGGCTGTGGCGGCTTGGCTGACCCCTCCCGTGGTTTCTGATAGGCCCAGCTTTCTTTGGGCTCCGTCTGGATTTGTGGATGGCATCTCCATGGCTTCCTACAGTCCCTCCCATGGCTTTCTGTGGGGGCCCCTTCTGTGGCTTGAGGGGTGGTTTTCCTGTGGTGTCTGTGGGTGACGCCCTCCCAGGGCTTGCTCTGTGGGTCCCTAATATGCACTTGTCCTCCCGTGGCTTCCTTAACTCTGGCTCCACGCTCTTCAGCATGCTCATCATGTGTACCATCCTGACCAACTGTGTGTTCATGGCCCAGCACGACCCTCCGCCTTGGACCAAATATGTTGAGTGAGTATCTTCAAGGGCCCTCCTCTGGCCTCATTCCCCCCTTTTCTGTCCCAGGCCATGGGCCCTGGAGTTGTCTGAGACAGAGGCTGTGCACCCCTGCAGCCCCACCCTGTGGAGGGCGGGCGGCCTTTCCCAGCCTCTGTCCTCCTGCATTCTCAGCTCTGCCACATGCTTGTTCTAAGTTTGTGGCCTTAGAGGTGGAAGCTCTGGAAACTGGCAACGTGGGGAATTTCTGTCACCCCCCGAAAGAGGGACATGCCGGGCTCTGTCACAAGATCAGTAAGCGTCCTCTCCATTAACGCCCCCCAAACACACACACACACACACACACACACACACACACACACACACACACACACACACACACACACGAGGGTCAGCACAGCCCTGTCCCGTTTGGAAGATTGGCACACCAAAAATTGGAGTCCGACTGACGTGGCACGCAGCGGGGGACCCGCTGACAGGAAGGCAGGAAGGCAGGGGCTCTCCCGCTTTAGTGCTACACCATTGCCTTGGCCCCCACCCAGGTCTTGCCTCCCATAACCCTTTGCGGTTTTAGAACACTGCTTCCGAGTCTTCCCTCCTGAAGAAATGTCTAATTCCTCCGGATCCAAGCAGACTTGGCAGGCCCTTACCACACTTAGCTCCTGGTAATCTAGATTGTTTATGGAAATCTCTAGAAGGTGCAGCAGCCTCTCTTACAAGAGTTGCTTGCGCAGAGGGCCACCCAGGGCTGGTGTTGCCATGGCTCTGTCTGGCTGCTCTGAAGCCTAAGTTACCAGCCTCTCCCAGCCCATGGGCCAGCCCCGGCACACAGGCATTTTGGATTCCTCAGACTGCCGATGGCAGGAAGCACACACCAGCATGATACGCTAGAAGATCTGCATTCCCTCCAGCCTAGGGTAGGCAGCTAGAACCCTGACCCTAGGTAGGTACTTGAGAGTGTCCCTGGTCCCCATCACCAATTGTGGAGAGCCCACAAACATGGGTAAGGGGCAGTGACTCTCCCTATCCATGGCGTCCCGTGATGTAGACCTGGTAGTCACCGTATGCCTGTAACGTGCTCCCCCGACCCCAGGTGGAGTGAGCATATATAGGGGTTCTCCAGCAAGGGAGAAAGCAAGGCGTTCCCTAGACACATGACAGTCTCTCTGTAAAGCAAACAGTCAGGTGGACTTGTTGGCTAGATGTTTGCCACAGACCTGCGGCCCTCACTAAAGCTTTATCACGGGGCACAGCCCGCTGTGGTGGCTGGTGTGAGGAGCTGCCCCGGGCCTACACCGTGTGGGCAAGCTTATGAACCCAGTCGTGGGCTCAGCCCCCTGAGAGCCCCCCGGCCTCTCTCCCCAGGTACACCTTCACCGCCATCTACACCTTTGAGTCTCTGGTCAAGATTCTAGCTCGAGGCTTCTGCCTGCATGCATTCACCTTCCTTCGGGACCCGTGGAACTGGCTAGACTTCAGTGTGATAGTCATGGCGTAAGTATCCAGAGCATCGCACCAGGGGGCATCACACCAGCTACGTAGGGTGGCAGTGGGGTTTTGTGCCCCAGGCCCCAGGCTTTCTGGGATTCCCTGCTGTGGGTCACATAAACTACATATGCCACAGAGGAGTCCCTGCCTTGCTCTATGGCAAGTTGAAGACAGGATAGAGACAGCTCATTCTAGGGAGGCGAGGCAGGTCCATCAGGGTGTCAAAGGGCCTGAGCACCCTGGCTCATCTGGGGACCACAGCAGCCCTGTGTTAAAGGGGCGTCATTGATATTAATATTCCATGTCTTATGTCTGGGCCAAGATCAAATGAAGGGTATACTCTAGGCTGAAAGATTGTCATGCATTTGAGACCAGCGTAGGCTGCATGGTGAGTTTGAGGTGAGCCTCTTTTAACAAGACCTTACCTCAGAAGATGGGGTGGGAGGGGTGATTCTGCTTTAGCATCCTCTGTGCTGTTCCACAAGAAGTCCAGCCCCAGATCCCACTGTGACCAGTGACCTGACATCCACGGTAATTAATAGTGAAATAGCCGTAGAGAAGCCTGGGGAAGCAGCCAGCTTCCCCTGGAACTTGTGCCAGGAGAACTCCTGTTTGGCATTTCTTAAAGCTACTGACCCAGCTTGAAGGATCCTCACACCAGCCAAGGAGGTATGCTAGAGGCAGGCAGCCATGTTCAGTCTTTCGACATTGCAAGATGATATAATCATCTATAGAGTACACGCCCAAACCACACCATCTTGATATTTTAAGTAAGTTTACAATTTTCTGTTGGGCCCCATTCATCGTTATCCTGGGCCATGTGCAGCAGCATGCAGCCTCTGGGCTGCAGGGTTAGACGTCTCTCTTAGTCACATTTTACCAGCAAGAAACTCATGCCTGGAACAGGACACACAGGAAGCCCACCACAAGGTGATTGTGACCCCAGGGGTACTGCAGTCCCAGCTACAGCCTCGTTTCCTTTCCTAGAGGACACTTGCAGAGAGATCAGGGTTGAGGTGCTCCCCCGAAGGATGTCATAGACCAGGTACCTGGCTCTTGTGAGACAGCTGATCAGGGCAGGGCTGTCGTGTTGAAGTCCTGGTCAGGAACTGACCTGGCAGACTCTTTCTTTTCAAGCTAAGGACCCGGTGTGTGCTGGACTGAGCTCTGCATCTCAGCAAAGAGCTGGGAGCTGTACTCCGTGCCCATGCACCTGGCTTCCCCTGGCACAGAAGAGCTTGCTGGGATCAGAGCTCAATTCAGTCCCCACTGCCTCGGACTCTTGAATGTCCCTAAGCTATGCTGTAGAGGAGAGTGAACTTAGAGGAGCTGGACTCTTGGGATGTTTGGGGGCACTTCCAGGCTAGGTGGAGAGCATGGTGGGTAGAACATTTATCTGAGGCTATTTCTAGGTATTTATAAACTGACTCCAGGCCTCCCATTTTACAGATAGGGAGACAATATACCACCTACCTGAAGTGTAGAGTCACGCCTGGGTGGGGCTGAATGAGCAAAGACTAGTAGGAGATGAAGTTGAAGTGTAGCTAGAGTTTTCCGCCTTGCCCACAGTCAGGACAAATCTTTGTCACCCGCCAGTCCCACAGCCGCTCAGACCCAACCAAGTAAACACAGAGACTTATATTGCTTACAAACTGTATGGCCGTGGCAGGCTTCTTGCTAACTGTGCTTATAGCTTAAATTAGTCCATTTCCATACATCTATACCTTGCCACGTGGCTGGTAGCCCACCGGCATCTTCATATGCTGCTGGTCATGGCGGCATCTGGCAGTCAGTCCTTCTGCCTTCCTGTCCTTTTATTTCTCCTCTCTGTTAGTCCCGCCTATCCTTCCTGCCTAGCCACAGCCGATCAGGTTTTATTTATTGATCAATCAGAACAACTTGACATACAGACCATCCCCCAGCACAGCCAAGTGCAGACCATCTCAGACACCTGCACTCAGGCCCATGGTCCTAATCATCCTCTATGCGGACCTGCTGGGTAACGCCACAAAGAACCCAAGAAGGGCTCCCACAGGACATACAGAACATCCCACAGCATTGAAGAGTGGTCGGTTGGGGGTAGACCATACTCTGTGTCCTCCAAGGTCATGTAAGAGCCAGACAGGATGAGGACCACTAGGGGAAGAGAGCTGGCAGAGCTGTGGGATGATTGAGCTGCTGTGTGGACCACAGACTGGAGACAGAAGTGGGCAGAGACAGGCAGCAGCCAGTAGTCTACTTTCATAGCCAGGAGAGAAAGGAGTGGCTGAGACCAGCTTCTGAGCAGGGTAGAGGAAGTTTGAAGGTGCGACTGATGGGTTTTGCTTGTAACAGATGGGTGGATGGCAGCACCATTTGTGGAAATGGAGACTCGAAGGGAGGAGCCAGCTGGAGGAGGAAGGGAGTCAGAAGTACAGTTGGGGATATCTTAAGGGTGGAAAGGTGAAATACAAAAGGACCTTCCAGTCTGGAGTTTGGGGATGTGATCCAAGGTGGAGGAGTGAGTTAGAAGCCACTGGGGAACTGAAGACCTTGAACGCCAGACAAGCTAACCTAGGCCTGAGCATGGCTGTCAACTGCGCTCTGGAACACACCAACATCTTGGGGTCAAGAACGGGGATGGGGAGTGCTGGACAGTGTTCAGTCGTTAAGAGGACTTTCTGCTCTTCAGAGGAGGACTGCCGTTCAGTTCGCCCATTGTGAGTGTCACAGCCCCCTGCAGCTCCAGTTCCAGGGGACCCGATGCCCTCTGCTGGTGTCCACAGGCACTGCACACACACAGTGCACATTCACACACCCACATACATGACTAAATACTTTTTTAAAAAGGGGAGCAGAGGGCGAGATGGCTTAGTGATTAAGAACACTGGCTGTTCTTCCAGAAGACCTGGGTTCGATTCCCAGCACTCATAGTGGCTCACGGGTGTCTGTAACTCCAGTTCCAGGGGATCTGATGCTCTCTTCTGGCCTGTGTGGGCACATCAGGCACACATGTGGTACACAGACATACATAGAAGCAAAACACCCGCATACGTAAAGGAGGGAACTGGCCAGCTGTGGGGAGGATGTCCAGGAGAGTGGTACCCAAAAGCCAGCAAGGGAGAAAACTCAGTGTAGAACATACCAGGAGGAGACTGGCAACGGTTATGACAGATGGGCAGATGGAACAGCAGATGGGCTGTTGGACTGTGAGTGGCCATTGGTGCCCCTGACGAGGGGTGGAGTGGGAGACTCTGCATCTGGGTAGAGAGGGTCTGGGGTGGGGAAGGAAGTGTGACACACGGGTATGTGGTTCACGGAGTGCCTGTGAAACAAGACAGAAAATGGCGTGGCGGCCAGAGGGAAATGGGGGCCAAGGCAGGACTTTGAAAAAAGAGAGACTAATGGAGATGATCCTGAAGAGAAAGGACCTCTGGTGAGGTCGGAGAGGGGCCGGCTGAGGAATTTCAGGAACAAAGTCCTTGAGCTTCCTGATCAAGTGGGAATCCAGGTGCTGAGGGGAGCATTGACCTTCAGCTCAGGAAGGCAGAGTTCTGGCCGGAGGTGGAGGTGGATTGATAGAGCTGATGAAGAGAGGAGAAGGATTTCTCATCTGATTGCCTCTATTTTCTGTGAAATAAGAAGCAGGATCATCAGTGAGAACGGAGTGGGGGGCGGATCTGGGGCTTGAGAGGGAGAACTTGTCAGACTTCAGGCTTCACTGTGCTGCTGTTTGGAGTGTGGTGGCAGATTGGGCTCTGGTTCTGGGGTCTCTGTAGGATGCGGGGGTGACCAGCAATCCACGGAGCACAAAGAGCTTTAGACAAGACAGTGGCCAACGTCCGCCTGGGCCTCCAACTTCCCCATCCTGGAGCCTTTGGAGTTACCGAAAAGATGCTGCTGTACTCCAGGGAAAGTTTTCACCCAGGACCAGCTCACCCTGAGCTCAGCCCTGATGTCTAGAAGATGGTCTATGTGGCTTCATGTCCCTGGCAAGTCCTACAGGGTCCTGTCTTGGAGAATCCCTGTCTCCTTCTCCCATGGAATTCATGGCCAACCTCTCCTTCTACTAAAAGCCGTGAAGAAAATGTGATGTGCTTCCTAATGAACCCAGCCGCATGTGCCAAAAACAGTCATGACGGGGGAGCTGGACCCTCACCACAGCCACACCTGTGCCAAAAACAGTCATGACGGGGGAGCTGGACCCTCACCACAGCCACACCTGTGCCAAAACCAGGCACAACCGGGGAGCCAGACTTGATTCTTGGAAATCTGGGCATCTAGAGAAGTAGCCGGTCCGCTTCTGCCAGGACCGCATGGACTGCTGGAAGCTCTCTGTCACTAATCAAACCTGTCCCACAGCTTTGATTGATGTCCACTCTGCCTCCTGAAAGCCAACTAGTTCCCACCTGTGAGATACAGACTGTGTGAACTGAGTCCACAGGATGATCAAAGGTGTCCTGGTGGTGCAAAAGCTGAATGACGTGAAACTCAACATCCAACCCCCCCTTTTACCTTGGGGGAAACTGAGGCTCAGAGAGAACCCACCTACCCATAATGATAGAGTCAGCAGCTGTTCTAGGACTGAAAGTCGGTGTCCCAGCTCCTTGCCAGGGATGGATTGGAGAGGTCCCTCCCCAGCTCACTCTCCTTACCAGGTTTCCCTCTGACACCCCATCCAGTTTAGAAGCGGGTGCAGGGGTGCTGGGAACCTCGTCAGGCTCAGGTCACAGTCCAACATCCGGGGATTTTCATGCCCCCCCCCAAGCTGGGCATTACCTGCCAGTTAACAGCCTCCCACCTTCTGGGGTTGTTATGGAAACCAAACCTGGAGGGAAGGAGGGAGGGCACAGAGGAGGGGGCCAGTCGCCACAGGAGCTAACAGCGTGGGCTCCACTGTCTTAGGATAGGGTGGGGCAGGAAGAAGGCCAGCATGTGCCGTTCCCTGGAGTTTCTCAGCCCCCAGACAGCCTCCTGTGTGCTGGGGCTGGTATGACAGTGCAGAATTCACACCCACCACCCTCTGCTCTTCTGTGTCCCGAGCTGCCTACCGTTGGCCAGCCACTCAGCTAGCCAAGAGGTAGATTGGCCTAGGGGAGAGTTTTGCCCACCCTTTACCCTCTCCTCGCTACTTAGGAGGCTGGCTGTCTGCTCTGAAAGGGCCTCCTTTGTTCTGCCACATTTGGGAGCTCCAGGAGAGGGCTGAGTGGAAACCGGGTGTTCCTTTGGTGGGAGGTGGCCAGGTTCTATCTAAGGAGAGTACAAACAGCCAGTAGCCACCTGTCACACTGTGACCCCAGGCACCTGCCTCACTCAGCTCAGGTTCCTCCGTCGAGACTTCCTCTAACCCCAGGCTGTGTTCCAGCCAAGTATCACCGGCATTTATGTCTCATTTCCAGCCGTATCATGGGGGCGAGCCTCCCGGGGGACATAGCTGTGCCCCCCCATGCTCTGCAGCCTGTCCGTGTCACCTGGGGGGTCCTGGCTCCTTTGCACTCAGCACTCACTGCCCGACAGGCAGCCCTGTCTTCCTGGATCCTTGATCCCTGAGACATCAGCGGACAAACCGGGCCTTTCAGGGATAGGAGGGATAAAGCAAGATGGCCGGCCCCTCTCTTTCTTATACACTAGCTCTGCTTCCTCCCTGTAACCAGGAGACAAGGCCCAGGAGACCAGCGATGGGGGTTGGTTTCTTGAACATCTGAGCCATGTCTTCCATGGAATGGCAACATCAGCAATGTTTCAGGCTCAACTTCACAGCCCTGTGACAGTCTAGACAGAGACAAGGGAAGGGAAACTGGGGACAGAGGTCTGGGGGATCTGAGCCATCCAGGAGAAGGGAGGAACTCTAAGGATATAAAAGGGATAGCTTGTGTCAAATTAGACATCACGTGGGCCAGAATGAGAGAGGTGATTTCTGCTTCCCAGTGGATGATGGAATGTTTGTGGCTGCTGCATTGGAATTTGTAAACTGAAACCAGTCTAGAGAACGGAATGGACACCATGCCACAGAAAAGACCTTGGGTAGCCAGAAGAAGGAAGGCATTGAGAATAATATGTGTCTAAGAAGGGAGCAGACACATCCACAGGACCCTGTGACGATGGATGGATCCCAAGAGTGAACAGAGCTAGACCAAGCTGGAGTCTTACCTGTAGACACCAACAGCTCCAGGAGAGATTCTGAAGTGTGGATTCTGCAAGTCTAGACCCTCACCAAGCACTGCAGGGCTGGTGACCTGACCTGACACCACCCAGACACCTGGCTAGACACACTTGGTTAAACATCAGACACCCTGAGTTTGACATCCTTTGTTAAACATCAGACACTTTCAGTTAAATGTCAGATGTCCTGGATGTGAGGCCTTTGGTTAAATATCACAGGTCATTTGTCACTGTCCCTATGGCCTTGGTCACATACTGTGCATTCACCTCTCCAATATCTCTGTGGTCATGTGACCTGCCCAGTTCATGCATGGCCTCATGTTCTGATTGGGCAGATCCCTGCCTTATGCAGACAGGTGCCTCCTGTGCCTCTGGAGGTCAGAGATAGACCACTGTCCAGGTTCAAGATGGGAGTCTCATAGCCATCCCGCCCTGCCAAGCACCCCTCAGACCATACAGGACAGAGCCTACGGAGACAGCCTCCCTTCCCTCTTCTGAAACACCTCCATCTCAGGAATGGTTCCCCCAGGAATCCTCATGCCGTTTCTTGTAACATCGCAATCCCTGATCATTCCCTGCACAGAGAGATCTATCCAGTGGCCTCAACCAGGACTTCAGAGTCAGCCAAGTAACGGTGATGACAGATGTTAGAAGGTGCCAAGAAGCACTAGTGAGACCAGAAGCCTACACACTCCCAGCATTGCCTTCTGGGACCATTTCCCTCTACATACTAATGTATCCCCAGCCTCAGACCTAGTCCTGGGGTTTTATGTTCCGTCCCCAGAGTAGCTACCTTCTAGTACCTTCTAGGACCCGTCATGGAGAAAGGCATCTGGGAGCTTGCTGTGCACATCTTTAAGACTCCTGGGCTGAAATCATGTGTCAAGAGGAAAGGCTAGGGGAGGACCCAAATCTGCCACCTCACCCCACAGTGGGACGGGCGGGGGGGGGGGGGGGGGGACGACACACGACTGCAGGAGAGGGGGAGGGGTGGACCCTGCAGGAGGAGGGGGAGGGAGGGGTGGGCATGTTGCAGGAGGAGGGGGAGGGGAGGGCACACTGCAGGAAGAGGGGGAGGGAGGGGTGGGCCCTGCAGGAGGAGGGGAAGGAGGGGCGGACCCTGCAGGAAGAGGGGGAGGGGAGGGGTGGGCACACTGCAGGGGGAGGGGGAGGGGAGGGCACACTGCTCTCTGCTTCGTAACTCGCCGTAACTGTGGTTTGGTCCCACAGGTATGTATCAGAAAATATAAAG
Source organism: Peromyscus maniculatus bairdii (assembly GCF_049852395.1). NCBI lineage: Eukaryota > Metazoa > Chordata > Mammalia > Rodentia > Cricetidae > Peromyscus > Peromyscus maniculatus. The sequence goes on along the minus strand of NC_134858.1, from coordinate 117,252,344 downwards.
CTAGGCAATTTGTCGGCTCTTCGAACTTTCAGAGTCCTGAGAGCTCTGAAAACTATTTCGGTCATTCCAGGTAAGAGCAGGGTTGCCTACCAACCTCAGCCACAAGTGACTCTCTCTTTGTCTCCCACCTCTCTTCCTGTGACTGTGTCTCCTCTTGTGTGCTGTCACTGTGTCCTGTGTGAATCTCCCTTGTTACAGATACACAACTGAATTTGTGGACCTGGGCAATGTCTCTGCCTTACGCACCTTCCGAGTCCTCCGGGCCCTGAAAACTATATCAGTCATTTCAGGTGAAAAAATCAGGTTAAACGCCAAGGCTAGAGGGACATGCCTGGGCCTTTCCAGCTACCTGGGAGCCATGGCTGCCCCCTGGAAGGCCCTTCAGATGTGCCTGTCACCAGAATACCTTTCCCAGAGGTCGGGGCAGTGGGAGAATCCCCCTGGAACTTCAGAATGGGCTCTGGGCTGTCCACCCCAGCCAAGCCCCACTCTCAGACACCAGGAGCCCAGAACAAGATGTGACTGATCCCCAGTTCTTCCCAAAATACTAATTGTTTCTCCAAACTGAACCCAGCTGCTTTCCTAGTGAAAAGCCGGGACAGGCATTACGAGAAGCCGGAAAGGATCGTGTCTGAGGGACTCGGCACACCACGAGCAGTCTTTTGTGACTGAGTGCCAGATCCCAGCCTAACGTGACCCATGGAAGCCTCGGCCCCCATCTTGTGACACAAAGTGTACTCTGTGGACAGGCATCATCGGGCCTTGGCGTCTACCAGCCCTCGGCGCATGGCGCAGTAGAGGTTTAGCGCACAGTGCATGGTAGCCTCGGGAAGAAATCCTCCTCGACAGATGTTGGCAACTATCCCCGGCATATCTAAGCCTAGACAGCGTCAGCAGTCACTGGTCCACTTGCCCACGCGGGAAAGTGCCCAGAAGCCCGTTCGTGTGCAGAGTGGGTGCCCACTCACCGTGACCCTTAGAGCCTCTCCCCTCCCCCCATTTAGTTCACTCTCCCCAGGTTAGCATGAGCGAAAACCGTTTTTATGGACTTGTTCTGGAGGAGCAGTGACCAGAGCCTAGGAGTCCCCGTGAACACTCTGTCCTCAGAGTAGCCGAGGAGGTGGCTCATGGGTGACGCCTTACTGCACATCCTTGAGGGCCTGAGCTCAGACCCCCAGAAGCCACATTTAAAAAGCTGGTCATGGTGGCATGTGCCTGTGATCTCAGGCTGGGGGGCGAGGTCGGTGGATCCTGGGGACTCACCAGCCGCCAGTCTAGCAGAAACGGTGAGCTTTAGGTTCCATAAGAGACTGTCACAAAAATAAGGTGTGGTGCGGTGGAGGAGGGCGCCAGACTGCCCCTACATCGTAGGTGCCTCAGAATGGAGCTCCCTGGACCAGTGATTGCCTCTACTCCTAGAGGACAGTGTTGGTGACTTCAGTGCTACCCTCGAGGCATGAGAAGCCCAGCTCTGAATTCACATCAGAAAACCAGAGCCCCCTGGTCATGGTAATTTTATGAGCATAACTCCTGACCATCTTGTATTTAGTCTATGTCTCCAAATGTGTCTCCTGGGCTCTGAACCCACTTAGTATGTGAACAGGAAGGACCACATCTTCCCAATGTCTGCACTAGTGTCCCCAACCCTGCCATGACTGGGCAACCCCCCAGGGACTCCCGTGAAAGCAAATGTCACCAGCTGAGTGTAGGTCTGCAGTCTCGGCTGTGTGGGAGACTGAGACAGGAGACAGGGCCTGCCTTAGCTATGGAATGAGTTCAAGGCCAGACTAGGACCTTGTCTCAAAATTTTAAAATAAATGAAAGAACTGAGGACACATGGGGCTGGAGAGATGGCTCAGCAGTTAAGAGCACTGGCTGCTTTTCCAGAGGTTCTGAGTTCAACTCCCAGCAACCACATGGTGGCTCACAACCATCTATAGTTTAAAAAAGAAGAAGAATTGGGGATACAGATAGGTATAGAAGGTTTGCTTAGGGCATCCAAGACCCCGGAGTTCAATTCCCTATTACTACAGAAAGACATAAGGTAAAGAGAAATATTAACAAGTCTTCTGAAGCCTCCAGCAGCTAAGCGAGGCAGCACAAAGCAGTCCCCAAAGTGGCCGTAGAAAGTGGTGTTTTGCAACCTGACGGGATGCTGCCTACAGAAAGGGTCCCCAGGGCTGCGTCCTAAAGAACCTCAGAGTTCCCTGGGCCTCTGTCTCATCTCGAAACCCAGGAGTGAAGTCAAAGCGGCCCGACTCCAAACTCCTGCAGCGGGTTTGAAACCGTTCTTGACATAAGTGAACTGTGTCTTTGTTAGGAGGGAAGGTTTTAAGGGGTGGATGACCTTTCCTGCTTTGCCAGCCTTGAATAGATTATTCGGGGCCCAAGATCCTTTAGCCTGACTGTTGAGGTACAGTCCAAGGTGGGCATCCAAGCGATAACCACCATCCCTGTCATGTACCCCTGAAATGAAGCCGTCTCCAAGTTAGAGGGCCAGACCCAAACGTGTGTCTCCCAGTAGGTCCTCAGAGTTCTGAACTGTAGAGGACACGTGGATCCCTGCCCCTCCCCTGCCCACCGGGCGGTTGCCAACATGTGCCAGGATGATTTCCATAGAGTGCCGAGTGCCGGGACAGCAGTGATGGTGCCGTGGTGGCGAGGCTGTCCCCTTCCCTCTCTCACCTGCCCATCACTGCTTCTCTGTCTCTGGGCCGTGGACACAATAGTCACAGTGCTCTTAACACTTTAACAGGCTGGACCACGGATGGATGGAGCTTAACCTGAGATCTGGCCGCTTTGGGGGTGGGGGCTGGGGCCCTGCTGCTGCAGGGGTGCCCCTTGCTCCTGGCGCTCCGCTCGCACTTGCCCTAGGACATAGCCGAGGGTCAGATGGGATGTGTGCACACACGCTTCTTTGTCACCCCGCTGTATGGCGCTGGCTTCTGCAGGGAGTTGCCCTCTGCAGCTAACATACCAGCCACTCCACTTTGGGGAAATGGGGGCGATGGAGAGGACCCCAAGAGTCAGGGCAGATGAAGAAGAGAGGCGTGCCTCAACCTAGCCCCTGCCCATAACCTTCCCCAAAGATGGTTCCAAACCCAGAGCATCACCCCACCCCAGCCACTTAGGACATCACCTCACCTTGCCAAACCTTCCTCCAGAGCCCTGCATCCATCCTGTACACTAACCACTTAGCCGCAGCCAGACCCTGGCTTTCCTTCGAATCACTGAAATTCCCTGTCTCCAAGACAGCTGCCCCCAACAGTAGAGCAGGAAGACCCCCTACCAGGAGCAGCTGTGTCTACCATTTCCAGATCAAACGGAGGTCCTGCGTTGGCTCCAAATGGGTCTGGACTTCAGCCTCCTTTGCTGTGAGCTATGTTGAAAGGGCCAGACCTGGTATACCTTGGGACCAGCCAGAGTGGGGCCTTAAGACACTTTCCACACTGTTTCATATGTTGAGCTGGTGGAGACTAAAGAGTTTCAACCCCTTCTGAAAAAGCGCAGAAAGCCTCCTTCACTGCATCCCTGGCTGTGGTTGCCATCCCTGTCCCAGCCCCGTTCAGCGCAGGACTCAGGATACTCAGTGTCCTACAGGCCCAGCCTCCACCCAGAGGATTGTAGAGCAGAGTGTCTGTGGGTGACCATCTCACTTTACAGGCCTGAAGACAATTGTGGGAGCCCTGATCCAGTCTGTGAAGAAGCTGGCTGATGTGATGGTCCTCACCGTCTTCTGCCTCAGCGTCTTTGCCCTCATTGGCCTGCAGCTCTTCATGGGCAACCTGAGGCACAAGTGTGTGCGCAACTTTACTGAGCTCAATGGCACCAATGGTTCTGTGGAGTTTGACGGCCAGGTCTGGGCCTCTCTGGACCTCTACCTCAATGACCCAGGTATGGACTCAACCGTGCCTTAGGAGAGGGTGCTGGGAGACCATTAAAGCTGGGCATCTTCCACCTAGGCTTCCTGATGGGCGGGCAGGCCTCCGGGACCACCCAACCATTGCTGGGACACAAGAGCCAGCTGAAGGTCAGAAGCAGGCCCCCCGGCTATCTGGAGGGACGGTGTTTGAAGGATAGTTTATGGGGTAGGGACATGGCTCAGTCAGTCAAGTGCTTGCCACAAGCATGAAGACCTGAGTTCGAATCCCAACACCTGGATTAAAAACCACATGTGATACCGTGAACCTGTAATCCCAGCACTGAGCAGGTGGAGACAGGAGAGTCACTGAGGCTTGCTGGCCAGCCAGTCTATCCAAATCAGCAAGCTCCAGGTTCAGGGAATAGCCATGTCTCAAAAAAGTGACAAAATGAAAAACAAGGAAGACACCTGACACTCAAGAGTGCGTACACACACACACACACACACACACACACACACACACACACACACGTACGTACACACATGTACACACACACACACACACACACACACACACACACACACACACACACACACACACACACACACACACGCTCCTGTATAGTGTGGGGACAGGCTGAGTCCAGAGTGCTGGCAGTGGTGAGGAGACCAGCCTCCCTGGGCTCTTGGGAAGCTTGAGTGGCCCCACACTTGGTTAAGAGCTTTCAACTCAGTGCCCTCGCCGGTGTCCAGGCTGCCACTCCAATGTACACACCCGACGGCCCTTCAAGAAGGTTGTGACAGACTGACTTATACAGTTGTGCACATCCTTCATTTCAGCATCTCCAGGCTGCTGGGCACAGCCTCTTTCAATAAGCACCGTCTAGATCAAAGGTAGATGCTGAGGCCAGGCCAGATGCCAGGCCACAAGGACACGGAGGGCTGTCCTGAAGTTAGGGCCTCTTACATACAAGCGCTAGCACCCCACTGGAAAACAAGCAGACAGAAGACTCAGTGAGTGGATGTGGGTATGGTTCTATTGTGGCCTCGCAGACATGAGTGGCACCAGACTTCAGCATACACCAGAGTGACCTGGAAGGTTCCAGAAAGTGCAGACTACAGGCCCTGGCCTGCTCCTGAGTCAAGTGTGGCTGGCGTTGAAGAAGCTATAGCCCAACCCATTCCCAGACAGTTACTGGTCAGGCCCACACTTAGAGAAATGCTTCCCGAGACAAAGGTGGGTCGTGGTGACTGATGGGAGATGGCAGGGCAGGCGGCCTGTGCCTCACCTGGTATGGACCCAGCCCCATCGGAACATAGTGTTGCCATGGTGATCGGCAGGCATCTCTTCTACCAGTTTCTGTTGTGGCAATGGGCCACACGATGACCCAGCAGCCAGGTTGGAGCTCTGCCCAGACTCTTGCCTCCTGGCTCAGGGCCTCTCTTGGCCCTGGCTACCCCCTGAGTGGTTTGGAGCAGGGTACAGAAGCTGCCTCTCGGGACAGCTGAGCCTGCCCAGGGCTTCCTGTGTTTTCAGGAGTGGCAGTGAGTGGGCAGGATGAGAGAGAAGCAGGGCCACTGAGTCCTGGCCCAGCATAGGGATGAGGACAAGGACAGTGGCAGACGGGGGTCGGAAAGTGACTGGCAATGTCTTTCCCAGACCCCGTGTGAGGCGGGCACCCGGAGTTGGGGTCACCCGTGCCGCTCACACCCAGGTTTCTCCTTGCAGACAATTACCTGCTCAAGAATGGCACCACGGATGTGTTGCTGTGTGGGAACAGCTCTGACGCCGGGTAGGTGGCACTCTCCCCCGGCAGCTTTCGGCATCTTCCCGGCTGCTCCATCTCCGACACCCCAGCCCTAAGACAGTGACGCCCTCCCTAGTCTCCCTTCCTGAAGCTTCCGTACCCTCCCTTGCCACAGGAGGTCACTGGGAAGAGGCCAGATCTGAAGGGAGGAGCCCTAAAGAGGGGCTGGGATACGGGGGCCTCCCAGGGTACCTTGCAGTATCCGAACTAGACTCTGACTCCATCTCCGCTACTCTGCCCTCCGGGGTGAGTGTGGCCTCGGTCTAGCAGCCTGGCTCTGGTGCCTTGACATTTCCTGTCTCCAGGGACGATTTCCAGGGCTCTGTGTACATTGTAGTCTGGGACAGGGTAAGGGTTCAGAGGCTCACCACGTGAGGGGTTGCTTCTGCCGTGAGATTCTGGGGCTCATGTTTGCTGTCTCCTTCCATCATGGGAGAGATGTCTGGGTGTCTTGGTGTGAGGCACAGCTGCCCTTAGGAATATCCTGGCACTTGCCAAATTTCTCCCACCATAGTGTGTGTGTGTGTGTGTGTGTGTGTGTGTGTGTGTGTGTGTATTAAACAGGCGCTTTTCCAGATGCAACCCAGCCCAGCACTTCACCCCGTGACCCTGCCTCTGCCCACAGTCAGCCAAACCTTGCTGCTGCTCTCCTCCCTCTGGGGCTCCCCCTGTGTTCAGCTCCCCACAGACTGGACAAGCCAAGGAAGGGACTTGTGCTTCCTCCCTAGGAGGAGGCAATGGTGGCAACAGCAGCCGCCGCCGGGAAGGGTGTGTCATGTGGGCGGAAGGACCTAGATGTGGGCCTTAGAGATTCCAAGTAGGTCTAGGAGAGGGGAAGATGGCAGCCTGGCCCACCGTAAACATGGCAAGAACGAGATCATGGGGACAGACCAAGAAGCCTGGTGACAGCCTCAGAGCAGGTGGGCACAGGCTGGCCCATGGCCCAGGGAAATGAGCTAGGGCCCCTCGCAGCATGGGACAAGAGTGTCTATGTCTGGCTACAGGACATGTCCCGAGGGCTACCGGTGCCTGAAGGCAGGTGAGAACCCAGACCATGGCTACACCAGCTTCGACTCCTTCGCCTGGGCCTTCCTCGCGCTCTTCCGCCTGATGACACAGGATTGCTGGGAACGCCTATACCAGCAGGTGCCCGCGGGGGTGGCTGGGCTGGCAGCGGGATGCTGGGCATGGGCTCCAGGTCAGGCTGCACAAAGCGCTGGCCAGCGACGTCCCCGGTAGCTTTCCACTGGTGAGAGTTACAGAAGAGGTGGGGGAAGGGCTCAGTTGCAGTCCCTTTCTAGAGGATGCTCTGCTCTGTGGATGAGATTTTCCTCCACCCTGTACGGTGGAACATTCTCTTTTGATACAACATTCTCCCCATTAGGTGAGACACCCGCCTCCTTCTAAGTGGGACACTCTCCTGTGGGTTAGCACGTGACCTACTCCAGGGGGAGACATGCTTTCCTCCACCTGCAGGCTTAGGACACGGAGCCCCTGGCACAGCCAGACGGTGACTTAGAAATGCCGTGACTCAGGAGGAGCCCCAGTGAGGGTGACTTCTGGCCCTTGCTCTTCCAGACCCTGAGGTCCGCAGGGAAGATCTACATGATTTTCTTCATGCTTGTCATCTTTCTGGGCTCCTTTTACCTGGTGAACTTGATCCTGGCCGTGGTGGCCATGGCCTACGAGGAGCAAAACCAAGCCACCATTGCTGAGACGGAGGAGAAGGAGAAACGCTTCCAAGAGGCCATGGAGATGCTCAAGAAAGAGCATGAGGTGAGTAAACAGTGCCCGGAGGAACGGTGCATGCTGGGTAAGGCCAGCAGGTGGGACATAATGGGTGGAAGGCCGTACTTAACTGGGCAAGGTGGACCTGTTGGTATACACTGGGTAAAATTGTTCCCTGTGACCACATTTTCCAGGTAGTGCAAGCTGGGTGCCTTGATGGCTTCTCAGTAAATGTGGCCTCTGTGGGCACCGCACATGCCTGGTACAAGGTTCATGCCCATGGAGAGAGTTTACTCTGGTCAAGGGATTCTTTCTGATGTGCTAGTGAAAAGGCCAAGGTTGAGCCCTGGACGTTCTTCCCGGCTGCCCACATTCAGCTTCCCCTGGTAGCTGTAGGAAGCTGTTGGAAACCGCAGTGAAGGGGCCGGGAAGTGGCTCACCTGTGCAAGCACTTACCACACGAGCGTGAGGATCTGAATTCAGTCCCTGAACCCCCATCAAAAAGCAGTGTGTGGCTTGTAGCCCTATCCCTGGGGAGGTGGAGACAGGCAGGGCCCTGGGGCTCACTGGTGGCCAGCCGAGACTAAATCAATGAGTCCTGGGTCCCAATGCAAGATGTCTCAAAAATGAAGATGGATGACCCTGAGGAATGGCACCCGAGGCCCACCTCTGGCCTGTACATACACAGGTTCACTCACACAGAAAAGAACTAGGAAAAAGAGCCAGTTTGGAGGCATTTGTGTGTGCTCACTACCCCATGATCCCTCCAGTGTCCTTCTGACCAGGTGAACCTTCAGGAGATCGCCTGACATTTTATCCAGCTCTTTCCTCTGTCCACCAACACCCCTCCCTCAACTGCTCCGCACCCCTACTTAGCTGCTTACTCTCCCTTCCGGGTTCTTGATCTTTCTCAAGGCATTGTGGATCTGCCTGGGATGACTTCCATGGCATCCCCAGTATGAGTCAAGTGTGGGAGTCTCCTTAGTGATCGGGCCACCAAACCACTGAGATACATCGCTTGCCTTCAGCTCCCCTAGGATTCTCCATGATCAAAACACCCTTTCTTCCATCTTTTTCCAGGCCCTCACCATCAGGGCTGTGGATACTGTGTCCCGTAGCTCCTTGGAGATGTCCCCTTTGGCCCCAGTAACCAACCACGAGAGAAGGAGCAAGAGGAGGAAACGCCTGTCTTCCGGGACAGAGGACGGTGGGGATGACAGACTCCCCAAGTCTGACTCAGAAGATGGCCCCAGAGCACTGGTAATCCCGACGTGGTTCTGGCCCTTGCAGAGCCCATCATGGTGGGCCCTGGCGTGGTCACAGCCCCGAGCTTGGTCTCTAAGAAAGGCATCCTCGAACCCCTCCCAGCCCTTCCAGTTTCCCAAAGTCATTCTTAAAGTGGAGGAGAGCCAGGGTGGGTTCCCATGTTAACGATGCCTGCTGCCTGGAGCAAGTCAAGTTTGGGGGCCAGGCCTGGGGGCCTCGTGTGGGTCCTCTCTCTCTTGCTGCCTAGCCTCGTCCCCGCTCCAGACCCAGAGATACAGACATGAAGTGAGTAGAGACCCTGACAGTGTAGAAGGTACTCTCACCCCTCCGTTCTCAGGCCACCCGCTCCCCTGTGGCCAGCATCAGTGCTCAGGAATCTGAGCAGGGCTGACACCATGAGAGTTAGGGGACCCACAGGAGAGCCGTGTGGGTTACAGTACCCTCCCTGTACCCTCAGAATCGGCTCAGCCGGACGTCGATGAAGGCCCGCTCCAGCCGAGGGAGCATCTTCACCTTCCGAAGACGGGACCAGGGCTCCGAGGCCGACTTTGCAGATGACGAGAACAGCACTGCCGGGGAGAGTGAGAGCCACCGCACGTCGCTGCTGGTGCCCTGGCCCCTGCGCCGTCCCAGTGCCCAGGGAGCGCCCAGCCCTGGGACCCCCGCTCCTGCTCATGTCCTCAATGGCAAAAGAAACAGCACCGTGGACTGCAACGGGGTAGTTTCTTTGTTGGGGGCAGGTGACGCAGAGGCCACCTCCCCAGGGAGCCACCTCCTCCGCCCTGTGGTGCTGGAACGAGCCCCAGACACGGTGAGCCCACCCCTGGCCCAGATCTGTCGCCCAAACTGGCGATGAGTACCAGGTTCAAAACTACTCACTGAATGTTGATCAAACACCTACCGTGTGCCCCACTCCCAGAACATCTCTCCCCTCATAGTTTCTATGCCAACCAGGTAGGCAGACAAGTCGAAAGGGAGGGAGGGAGGGAAGGAAGAAGGAAAAATGTATATGTAAGCATGCATGGTGATGTAGTGATGAGCATGGAGTCACACAGTTCACACGTGATGAAGTATCAGTTCCAAGATGCCACGATAGACCTAGACCAGTGTCCCAGAGACCGTGTGCGGTATCGGGCGCCTTCTGGATGTCAGGAAGGAGCAAACTGGGCTAGATGGCAAAGGGGTACTCGGAGGATTCTAGACAGCAGTTACTCAGTAAGTAAGTAGTCATTGAGTAATACTTTACTGACTTGTAACTCAGTGCCAGCCAAGGGAGTAAGTGTTGGGAATGGGGAGCAGGCAGAGGAGAGGGGAACCCCAACACACCTGCTAGGAGGCATTTAAGTAGTGACTACAAGAAGAAGAGCTGGGTTGCCTTCTACTGCAGGGAGGGCTGGTGGCCTGAGTGGTTTGTGCCCACGCTCTCGACATTAACCTGGGTTTGGATTCCGGATTGCAGCTTACCAGCTGGGTGGCTGCTGACAAGTCTTTTTACTCATCTGCACCTCAAGGGTCTCATCTGTACAGTGGGTAAAAAATGCCCACTTTGGGACCATTGGGACTGTGGAAGTGGCTAATATGGACAGGATTAAAGGCATACAGGACATGGTTGACACTGTTAAAATGCCGTAGTACCATGCTATCAATACCAAAGTGTGTCACAGACAGCAAGATTGCCGACTGCCTGGGGGAGAGCTTGTCTGGCTTGTGGCACTGTGAGGTCAGTGTGGCTGAAAGAGGGATCGGATGTTTAGAACCGTCGTCAGCAAGGTGCTCATCACGAGAGGCCTGTCAGTGGCACACTGGAGCCCGCCCGGTTGGCCACAGGTGTTGTGCTGACCCCTGCAACTCCACAGACAGGGCCTGAACAGCCCGCTCAGGAAAGGGCTGAAGTGCGGCTCACACATGTACAGGACAGAGGACAGCAACCACTGGATGATGCGATCTGGTCAGGACGGTGGTGGTGGTTGGGGGACATGGCCTCTAGCTGTGGGACTTTATACGGTTAATCATCTGTAGCCTCAATTTCCTGCAGTGGAGATCAGATTAAACATGTACGTCAGCAGGTGGTAGGACCAAGAGAGTTGAAACAGGTCCAGGGCTTAGCCAGACCTCGCCTCATGAGCGTGTTACTCTGTGTTGTTGACGTGAGTGAGCAAAGGCTTCTGGGATGCACTGCCAAGTGTCAAGTGCTGCGTCCTGTATGAGGAAGTGAAGGAGGGGAACTTCCAGGCCCAGAGCGGCTCAGAGCCATCTGTGTCCTTCAGGGCCCATCACCTGGAGGGTGGGTATCTGGCTTCCAGGAGCCCTGAGCAGGCAGGCCAGCTCTGGAGCCCAGCCTCAGGCAGGCAGAGCTCCGCGGCCAGGAGCACTAATAGAATTTCCTAATCCCATTAGGGAGCAAATCACCTCATTGTACTGCACATGTCGGGAGGAATCCAAGTTCACACACTTCATTACCGGGAACTCTGACTTCCCCCATTCTCACTTCTGCAGGGCCCATTTGTAACTTTAAAGGGATTAGCAGGCCAAGACGGAGTCGTTTGTAAGGTTAAAGGAATTAGCAACCAAGATGGAGACATTTGAAAAGTCAAAGAGATTAGCAGGCAGAAGCCCCTGGGAGTGCCTTCCCACTCCTGGCCGGTCCCCAGCGAGCCCAGTTCTGGTCTGCAAACAGAGCCCTGCGTTGGGTACAGAGGGCCCCAGCGCATGGGGAAGCAGGAGGAGCCCTCTCTGGTTCAGCCCCGAGAGTGCCTGCCTGCCAGCTGCTGCCACCAGACAGCCCAGAGTCCTGCGGCCAGTCTCTACCTGCAAGTGGTTATTGAAGGCAACCCAGGAAAGTCCATAACGTGAACAGGGACCTGCCTGTCCCTTTCCGCTCTGCCCAGTTCCACAAGTACCAGCACTTTTTAACAGTTGGGCATATTCCCCAGATCTTTGTCTTGTTTTTACATCTAACTCTTTGTCTTGGAGATGTTCCCATGGCGTGTACCCAGGTCTGCTTCTCATTGTGGTCTCTGTCAGAGTTCAGGGTTGGGCTGTGGCCATGACTGATTTTAATAATCTTCCTATTGGCTGGTTGTTTTGTTTCAGTCTTAGGAACAGTGCCACAGTGTACATCATTTCTCTGCAGTTTTGGTGGGCATGTGAAAGTATTTATGAAGGTAGATTACAAGACAGGGATTCTCGGGACCATTTAAAAATGTGTAGATAGCAGCTGAAGAGATTATGACTGCTCTTCCAAGGGACCAGCATACCATGTGGATTCCCAGAAACCACGTGGAGGCTCACAGCTCTCTGTAACTCCAGTTGCGGGGCACCCAATGTCCTCTTCTAATGTTCATGGGCACCAGGCACCCACATGGTGCACAGGCATATACATGTGGGCAAAACACTTATACATGTAAAATAAATAATAATCATTAAAAATTAAAATTTTCTAAGTCGGTAGAGCCACACTTCCTGCAGGTGACGTGGCCTGCCACCAGCATCAACCCTGCTGTTTTTTGTGTTTCTGTGAATGTCATCCTAGAGTACGTTAGGTGTTTTTTTTTTTTTTTTTTTCAGCCTCTTTCTGCCTTTAGCTATAGAGAGCTTTAATTAAGATCATGTTTGCGTGTGCTCATATATGTGGCAGCCTCTGGCCCTGGAAGGGCCCGTATGGCATATGTACACTGAGAACACAGAAGGAGATGATGGTAGGCAAGAGGAACAAGGATCGGGGAGTTGTTAGCTGGAGCAGGGTTGGTTCTCCAAGTCCTGCGTTCGGTGTCCCATCAAGCCCTCCATCCTTGGTGACAGTGGTTAGCGTGCTCGCCTAGCGTGCACAAGCCCCGGGTTTCATCCCCAGCACAGCATGAACTAGACGTGAGGTAGACACCTGTAACCCCAGCAGCACTTGGGAGATAAGGGCAGAAGGATCAAGGAGTTCAAGGACATCCTCAGCTACGTGTCAAGTTCAAGGCCAGCCTGGGCTACATGAGACCCTGTCTCAAAAAAAAAGGGGGGGGGATAGTGAGGGTTAAACGGGTAAAGGTAATAGTTGCCAGCCTTTACGGCCTGAGCCCAGTCTCCAAGACCCACTGGCAGAAGGAACGAACTGACTCCTGCTCTTTGTCCTCCGACCGCCCTATATGCAAACACCCACACAAATAAGTCAACAAATAAATAAATAAATGCAATTTTAAAATAAAAAGAACAAAACACAAAAGCAAGACTTCCACTCTGCCTTCCTGAGTCCTCCCCAGCCTGAGCGCCCTCCCAGGCTGATGCATGTCTCCTGGTTGCTCACAGACCACGCCATCAGAGGAGCCAGGTGGGCCCCAGATGCTGACCCCGCAGGCTCCATGTGCAGATGGTTTTGAGGAGCCCGGCGCACGGCAGCGGGCGCTCAGTGCTGTCAGCGTCCTCACTAGCGCCCTGGAAGGTCAGTGTCCTGGTGTTCTCTAAACATCCCCACTTTCCCAGCCTTAACTCCATTCCAGCCTCAGCGTCTTCTGTCTGCCCCACCCTCGGACCCTGTACCTCCCCCAGATGTCTCTCTGTCTGCCCCTACCCTTGAGCCCCATACCTTCCCTAGGTATCTCTTCTGGCAGTGGATATTCTCGCCTGTTCTTTGGGCTCTTCTCTGGTTCTGCTCCCCCTTTCCTAGGTGTTCCCAGACCCTTCTCCATCTCACCCAGCCCTCTCCTAAGCGTACCCCAGTCTGTCTAGAACCACCCTGTCTCCTGCATGCCCTCCCTGGTTTAGCCTGTTCTCAGCCAATCCCATATCCTCTTACACTATTAAAACAATCCTGCATCCATCTCAGCTGGCCCCACCCTAGGCAACTCCACACACCTTCCAGGACAAACTGGGTGCCCCATTTCATGTCACCCCGCCCCGGGTATGTGCTTGTGTTTCACAGCCTGTCCCAGCACCCTACCCCACTCTGTCCTGTGTACCCTCATATCAGAACTTGGCTATTCTGCTTCTTGACCTAGCAGCCTGTTCTGCTCTGAGCCTGCTCATATCCATGGGAGATGGTTATCTTACATGAATCTACATTAATCCTAATCTGTCCTGTCCTCATTTCCCCATGTCCATCTTAGTTTTTTGTTTTTTGGTTTTTTTGGTTTTTTGAGACAGGGTTTCTCTGTGTAGCTTTGGCACCTTTCTTTCCTGGAACTCACTCTGTAGCCCAGGCTGGCCTCGAACTCACAGAGATCCGCCTGGCTCTGCCTCCTGAGTGCTGGGATTAAGGGTGTGCACCACCACCTCCCAGATCCATCATAATTTCTTACCCGTGCAGCCGTTTCTTCCCACATTTCCAGAGTACAGAGCTGAGACACAGGCCACCCGTTTCTCTAGCCCTCCCTCATTGTACCACTGTCATTTACCACCCTGCCATCTCCCCCATGCGAGTCCCGAGACCCTTCTAGAATGCCACCAGATGCAGTCAACTTGGTCAACAAACCCAGTTAACTCCCTGGCTGTCCTCAGAATTGGAGGAGTCCCACCGTAAGTGTCCACCATGCTGGAACCGCTTTGCCCAGCGCTACCTCATCTGGGAGTGCTGCCCACTCTGGATGTCCATCAAGCAGAAGGTGAAGTTCGTGGTCATGGACCCATTTGCTGACCTCACTATCACCATGTGCATTGTGCTCAACACACTCTTCATGGCTCTGGAGCACTACAACATGACCGTCGAGTTTGAGGAGATGCTGCAGGTTGGAAACCTGGTAAGGACCACATATCGTTGACTCATAAATGAGCATCCCTGAAGGGTATCGCTTACATGGGGAGGGGATTCTGAACATCACAGGAGCTTTTGAAGGTGTGAGTCGTGGAAGAGATCTTGGAGGAGGAAGTTCCAAAGTCAAGTTTTGGGGAGCAAAGGTATGTAGATTTGCAGTGGGAGACTAGGGTTTGAGCTGTCACTGTGCTCGAATGCTACAAAACGTGAGTGAGTGAGTGAGTGAGTGAGTGAGTGAGTGAGTGCATCTGAAGTGTGTGGGGACATGAGATTTAATGGTGAGTAGACGGACAGGGAAGTGCATGAAGGGTGGGGCTGTTCTCGTATGGCAGGGAGTTGTACAGATGAGCATCCATGTTGCTGAATGGGGAGAAGGGAGGGTGAGTGCCTGGGTAGGGGAAGGAGGGAAGAAGAGAGAGATGAATGGATTATTGGAAGAAGTAGTGAGAAATGACGGATGGATGGATGGATGGATGGATGGATGGATGGATGGATGGACGGACAGATGGACGATTAGAGAGAAGTAAGACTGAAAGGAAGGACAGATGGATAATTAAATAGGGAGAGAGGAAAGGAAGGACAGAAAGATGAACAGATGATTAGAGATGGTGGAATGAGAGATGGGCGTGGAAAATTAAATAGGAGGTAGAGAAAGATAGTTGGATATGTAGGTGATAAGTGGATGATTAGAGAGCAGCAGAGTGGGAGGCAGGGATGGGTGGGTGGGTGGATATTTAAATAGGAAAAGGAAGAAATGAGTGGGTGGGTGAACAGATGATGGCTGGGCCAGTGGCTGGGTGGATAGATGGTGGCTGGGCCAGTGGCTGGGTGGACAGATGGTGGCTGGGCCAGTGGCTGGGTGGACAGATGGTGGCTGGGTCAGTGGATAGGTGGACAGATGGTGGCTGGGCCAGTGGCTGGGTGAATAGATGGTGGCTGGGCCAGTGGATAGGTGGATAGATGGTGGCTGGGCCAGTGGATGGGTGGATAGATGGTGGCTGGGCCAGTGGCTGGGTGGATAGATGGTGGCTGGGCCAGTGGCTGGGTGGATAGATGGTGGCTGGGCCAGTGGATGGGTGGATAGATGGTGGCTGGGCCAGTGGCTGGGTGGATAGATGGTGGCTGGGCCAGTGGATGGGTGGATAGATGGTGGCTGGGCCAGTGGCTGGGTGGACAGATGGTGGCTGGGCCAGTGGATAGGTGGACAGATGGTGGCTGGGCCAGTGGCTGGGTGAATAGATGGTGGCTGGGCCAGTGGATAGGTGGATAGATGGTGGCTGGGCCAGTGGATGGGTGGATAGATGGTGGCTGGGCCAGTGGCTGGGTGGATAGATGGTGGCTGGGCCAGTGGCTGGGTGGACAGATGGTGGCTGGGCCAGTGGATAGGTGGACAGATGGTGGCTGGGCCAGTGGATAGGTGGACAGATGGTGGCTGGGCCAGTGGATAGGTGGACAGATGGTGGCTGGGCCAGTGGATGGGTGGATAGATGGTGGCTGGGCCAGTGGATGGGTAGATAGATGGTGGCTGGGCCAGTGGATGGGTGGACAGATGGTGGCTGGGCCAGTGGATGGGTGGACAGATGGTGGCTGGGCCAGTGGCTGGGTGGACAGATGGTGGCTGGGCCAGTGGATAGGTGGACAGATGGTGGCTGGGCCAGTGATGGGTGGACAGATGGTGGCTGGGCCAGTGGCTGGGTGAACAGATGATGGCTGGGCCAGTGGCTGGGTGGATAGATGGTGGCTGGGCCAGTGGCTGGGTGGATAGATGGTGGCTGGGCCAGTGGCTGGGTGGATAGATGGTGGCTGGGCCAGTGGCTGGGTGGATAGATGGTGGCTGGGCCAGTGGATAGGTGGACGGACTGATAACTGAATATCGTGAGTCAATCAAGGTTGTACAGAACCAGATTTGAATTCTGACTCAGCCCTTACTAACTAATCCTGGTAGTTGGCACGATAAGTATTTGCTGAATTTAATAAATGCAAGAATGAGACAATATGAGCCTCATAGGAAGCTAATGAGCAGAATAAGATGATGTCTGTAACGTGTTTTCCTCCAGATTCATGAACAAGCCCTCAGCATAGATGAGGCTGTGCTTGTTATTAAAGAAGCTGACCCCAGAAGTCAAGATGTCTGGGTTCCTTCGGACAGTTTTCTTGAAACCACATCAAGTTCTGCCTCTTCACTATACAGATGGAGAAACTGAGGCAGGAAGGGTGGCATGGTGGAACTAGACAGGCACCTACTATATCCTGACACTTGGACACAGCCAGCTCCCCTCCAGAGGTCCTCAGCAGGACTGGCCAGAGTCCCTGGGGATCATTGCCCCGGCCAGTGGGGAGGCCCTTAGCTGGGTCTCAGGCCTGTCCCACAGCAGACCTGGCCCAGCTGCTCGGGTGACTCACACAGGCAGGTGACCTCACACACACTGCAAACTGTGGGTATTTTCTTCCGTAACTGCTTTACAAATCCAGAACCTTAAGTGGTCATTTGCAGATTTTTTTCAACATTTTCCAATCATCCGAGCCTATTTGGCTATTCTTGTACTTTCTTTCTTGCAAATCAAAGGAGAGGTACATCTTAGCATGCAGAGTCTTGTGGTGCAGCCGGGGGTATCGGGTGGTTTTTGGTACACCTCAGCATGAGGAGTCTGGGGGTGCATCTTCAGCTGTTGAGGGATCATCAGATGGTCATTGTGGGATATAAGTGAAGCTTAGTTTTCTCCTGGGTAGGACTGGGCAGCATTTGGATGTGATGAAGAGTCTTGGTGGCTTTGCTGAACTGTCAGCTTATGATTAAGTGACAGTTGTGCTAAACCTGCCACTCGGGTATTGGTAACAGCTGCATTTTGTGCTGTTTGGATAGCTTTATTGCTACTATAAAAGGCTTTGCTTTTCTTGAATTTAATATCGTCCAGGTGACATAGATATTAATGTAAAGAAACAAAATAACCAACATAAGCATAGGTAGGTAACCTTAGCGGGAAACAGACTCTCCAAGCATGCCTCCAAAAGCAGATTCCATAAAGGAGAGGACTGGGGGATTAAACTGTCGGCCCATTTCATAATCAAAGGCAACATCCTGGAGAAAATGGTTTGAAAAGCCTCCCACCACGAAAGAATTAAAAACACAGCAGGTTGGGCTGAGGCTGGAGAGATGGCTCAGTGGTTAAGAGCACTGGCTGCTCTTGCAGAGGACCTGGGTTCAATTCCCACTACTGTCAGAAGCTCCAGTTTCAGGCAATCTGACTCCTTCTTCTGACCTCTGTGGGCACCTGCATGCACACAAACATAATACACACACACACACACACACACACACACACACACACACACACACACAAAATAAAAAAACAAACAAACAAACTTGAAAAAAGAATAAGGTGGCATTTTTTCTACCATATACTAAGATATATTATAAAACCAAAAACATGGGGGAGGGTTGGAAAGATGGCTCAGTGGTTAAGAGCACTGAATGCTTTTCAGAGAATCCAGGTTCAATTCCCAGCACCCACATGGCAGCTCACAACTGTCTGTAACTCCAAGATCTGACGCCCTCACACAGACATACATGCAGGCAAAGCACCAATGCAAATAAAATAAAAATAAATAAATAAAATTTTAAAATGTGGAATCTATAAATGAGATCAGTGCTGTAAGGCTGAAATATTGGGAATAAAGCAATCCTATTGAAGACAGTTTATAAATCAATAAGCAAAGGATGACCTGTTCCACAGATGATATTGGGAACAGTGGTTGCTCTTTGTGGAGGAAACTTAAGTTAGACCCCTACCTGATGCCGTACTCACCAACTAGATGCTGAGGAACTGACTTTAACACTTAATTATAATCAAAAAGTTTTTAAAGTTGAGAACATGGAAGAAGATTGCTTGCTATACTTGCATTAAAATATATAATACTAGCTGGGTAGTAGTAGAGCATGCTTTTAATCCCAGCACTTGGGAGGCAGAGGCAGGTGGATCTCTGAGTTCAAGGCCAGTCTGGTTTACAGAGCAAGTTCCAGGATAGCCAGGGCTGATTCACAGAGAAACCCTGTCTCAAAAAAGCCTGTGTGTGTGTGTGTGTGTGTGTGTGTGTGTGTGTGTGTGTGTGTGTGTAAAATACTGTAAACCAAGCAAAGTCACTAGTGCACAGCAGACACTGGCTTGATCACACACATCTTCTAGGATGCAGATGTCAGGCACACACCCTTACATATCAGTAAGGAAAAGGACAGTTGACATCTGTCCTGATTTTATTCTGTTGCTGTGGAAACCACTCCAACCAAAAGCAACTTGGGGAGTGTTAGTTACCTTTCTGTTGCCGTGATAAAACACTATGGCCAGAGCAGCTTAAGGGAGAGTTTATTTTGGCTGACGGTTCCTGTGGACTGCGTGTCCTGGCAGCAGGGGCGGGAAGCTGAGATACATAAGTGAACCAGATGAAGCCTGCCCCCGTGCTGGATTCCCTCCAACAAGGCCCCACCTAACGGCTCTGTAACCTCAGCCAACAACCCTGCAAACTGAAGACCAAACTGTAAATACATGAGCCTACAGGGGACGTTTCTCTTTCAATCCACCACAAGGAGGAAAGGGTTTGTCTAGCTTACACTTCCAAGTCGCCGTCCATTGTTGAGAGAAGTCAGAGCAGGGACCTGAAGATGGGGACCGTGGGGGAACACTGCTAGCTGGCTCCCACAGCTGGCTCCCACAGCTGGCTCCCACAGCTGGCTCAGCTGGCTTTCTTACTGCCTAATCATCCCTAACAGTCAAGACTGTTCCTCACAGGCATGCCCACGGCCAGTCTGAGCTATACAACCCCGCTGAGACCCCTTCTCTGGTAACTCCAGGTTGTGTCAGGTTGACATTTATAACTCGCTAGGACAGTGGGGAAGATCACAACATGGACAGAGACGCTGACAGGTGAATCAGGTGGTTACAAATATGAAGAGAAATACCGAGAAATAAAAACTGAAGCGTCATTAATGTGCTATTTCCCACCCACAAAAGAATCAAAAATTATGTTCTGTGGTTAGCAAGAATGTGACACATTGGGATGTCAATTCTTGGAGTGTAGTTTTGAGACATCTCTCCTGGGAAACAGTTTACACTGTCTGATAAATCACAGACATGAACTCCCTATAACTCAACAATATATATATATTCTTAAGAAAGTCTCACATTGGGGCCTAGAGAGATGGCTCAGTGGTTAAGAGCACTTGCAGGTGTCCAGAGTTCGGTTCCCAGCACCCACATCAGGCAGCTGACCACCACCTGTAAGTCTAGCTCCAGGAGATCTGACACCCACTTCCAATCTCCATGGTTACTTCATACACATGCTATACATTCACAGACACATATACATCATACACTTAATAAAAATAAATCTTAAAAGAAAAAGACTCATACATCTGTACAAGTTAACATGTACAAGGAAGCTCTTCACAGTTCTTGTTACAGGGAAAGTGAAAATGAGCTTAAATGTCTACCCACTAAAAACTGAATAGGTGTAGCCAAGCATGGTGGTTCACACTGTAGCCCCAGCACTCAGGAGACCGAAGAGAAGACAGCGAGTATGAGGCCAGTGAGACCATATCTCAAAACAGAGAAAAAGAATTCAAGTGATAAGTGAATAAAATTGGACATGGTGGTGCACGCCTTTGATCCCAGCACTCAGGAGGCAGAGCCAGGTGGATCTCTGTGAGTTTGAGGCCAGCCTGGGCTACAGAGTGAGTTCCAGGACAGCCAGGGCTACATAGAGAGATCCTGTCTCAAAAAAAACAAGGTGATGGGGAAGGTCAATAAATTCCATCTCCTTCATACAATAAAACATTGTACACAGTATGTATAATATATATAAATTCATAAACTTGAGAGAAAGAACACTTTTACACAAACCATTTGCATGAAGTTTAATATAATACACATATATGATATATTGTTACCATGCATTTAATATGTAAGAACATGAGAGCCAATACACATCACATTTAGGGTGGTGATTGACTTGGAGTGACTGTAGCACTATGGGTGGTGGTTTTGTGAGTTACCTGTGGTGGTAGATGGCAGGCAAAACCACAGTGGGAGCATCATTTGGGTCCATGGCTTAACCTCTATATATCTGTTTTCTTATTTATACAGTGAGAATGATAAATATTATATATCACATAAAGCCGCTGTGAGGATCAAATGGTAGAACTTAGGAGAAACACTGCAGGAGTGCCCGCCACAGCGTGTGGCAAACTGCAGTCCAGGCTTTACTACTACTCTGTTGTGAGAATGAGTACAACAGCATTGGAAGCCAGTAGGAAAGATGCTACTGTTTTGTTTTGTTTGAGGCAGGGTCTCATGTAGCCCAGGCTGGCCTTGAACTCACTACATGTCTGAGAAGGACCTTGAACTCCTGATTTTCCCTCCCCACCCCTCAGTTCTGGGATTATAGGCATGCACCATCCTGCCCAACTCAAATTATTTCTTAACTTAAAAAATAAAAAATAAATAAATAAATGACAAGCCAGGGAAATGACAGCAGGCTATATAGCAGACTGGGAGGTAACATCTGCAATCTAAAAAGGACAATTCAAAAATAAACAAACACTGTAATAGGACCATCAGCAAAGGCTCTGAGCAGCAATTTGGCAAAAGAAGAAATACGAAAATAAAGGAATGGCTGATAAAACAGCTGTGTGCTGGGAACAGAAACAGGATTAGCAGGTAGAGGGAGACAGCTGTCACACACCGCTCATGGAGTCGGTTAAAACCTGTCTCTAAGGACAGCTAGCCACATCAGAATCCCTAGCAATGGTCATAGATACTTCCATTTCTAAAACTCTACCCTATGAAAGGAATTGAACAATATGTCTGCAAAATGCTATTTATTATGACAGTTTTTTTTTTTAACAAAGAAAATTAGACAATTTTCTTTTTTCATGGAGAATTTGTTAAACTAGTGTGGCATATTTCTGACATAGAATATATCACAGATACAACAACAACAATAATAATAGTAATAATAATAATAGAAAAGGACACTGAAAATTGTGTTTAATTAGCATGGAAAGAGGCCACAGTGTCACATGTTAAGTTCAGGTTTACAGTGTGAATCGTGTAGTCTCAGGAGAGAGGTCAAGTTCAAGACTGGCCTGGGCTATGTGAAACCCTGTCTCAAAGAAACTCCCTTTAAAAAAATTTATTTATTTATTATGTATACAGAAGAGGGTGCCAGATCTCATTACAGATGGTTGTGAGCCACCATGTGAGTGCTGGGAATTGAACTCAGAACCTCTGGAAGAGCAGTCAGTGCTCTTAACCTCTGAGCCATCTCTCCAGCCCCCAGAAACCCCCTTTTTTAAAAAAAGGTTTTTTTTAATTGTGTATGTTTTGCCTGTATGTGCACCACGTGTGTGCAGTTCCCAAGGAGGCCACAAGAGAGCATCTTATTCTCTGACCTGCTGTTACATCCCATTACGAGCTACCATTTGGGTCCTGGGAATTGAACTTGGTACTCTAGAAGAGCAGTCTGTGCTTTTAACAGTAGAATCATCTCTTCAAACACCAAACCCACTGCTTAAGTTTCCCCAGAAGTCTCACAGTTGCTGGGATATCTCCATCAGCACTGATAGGGAAGCCCCCTGCTGAGGAGTCAGGGGACATGAGAGGCCATGCTCAGAACCCACCGAACATCCAGGGCTTTCCAGGTCTGAAGCAGCCCTTGCCTGGGTCTGGCACTCTCAGCCCCACTCAGGAGTGGGGTACATGCTGCTGACGGTTACCATGGTGCTCTCGGTGCTCCAAATGAGCATCCGCTTCACACTCCTTAACCTAACTCTTGGATGTCTTTGTCCCATTTCGTATATGGGCCCACTCGGGTGGAGAGGCTGGGCTAAGATCACAGAGCATCAGAGCTTTCTTTGTACCGCACATCTGGTTGTCATTTTGTGTTACTGTGCACATCATATACATCAACTCTACTCTCGTGGTTTTAGCATGCTTGGTGTGACCTTGGACAAGGAGAAGGTCTGAGGGCAGATTTCAGGCACTTCTCAAGTTTAGCCAGAGTTGCCCGGGAAGTATTAAAAAGCCCCTGTATGGAGCTGTAGACATGGCTCTCGGGTTAAGAATGTTTGCTGCTCTTGCAGAGGACTGGAGTTTAATTACCATCACCCATATCCAGTGGCTCACAATAGCCTGTAACTCCAGCTCCAGAGGAGCCAATGCCCTCTTCTGGCCTCCATGGGCACCTACACTTACAAGCACATGCCTACACATAGACATGTAATTAAAAATAAATGCTTTTTTTAAGCCCCTGTATCTGAGCTGCCCTCCAGCCCAAGGTCTCTAGGGCAGGATCAGGCTTCTCCCATTTCAAGGCTTTCTGGGTGTTTCCAGGGTATACAAAGGATAGCCAACCTGTGCACCCAAGCAGTATCTAGTCAGAAGGAATATTCAGTAGGTCTGGGGTTCCCCAGATTGAGTATTTAACAGGGTTCAACAGATGTTGCCGATCCCCAAAGGATCCTTTGTTTTTGGTCTTAAGCGCCTCTTTGGTCTTTTTCTTCTCGGTTATCTTGCTAGCCAGACAGCCAGGAACTTGGGTAAAGTGGGGAACAAGAGCCTTCACTGGGTACTGCTCCCTGAACTGAGGACTAACACTCAGAAGCCCATCAGACAGACCTTAGAAAAGCACCCATTCTGGTGTGCCCAGGCAGGTCCTAGGGAAGTCCAAACCTATTGCTAAAGGAAGAGGGCAGCCAGTGGCCCTCCTAGAGGCTCTTAGGAAAGTTGAGTGCTTTATGGGGGGTCTGAGGACAGCTGAGTGAGAACTAAGACTGGGCCCATAAGGCACAAGACGTGGAAAGGAGCTTAGTGGTGCCAGATGGGGGACATGGTAGCCTGCAGGTCAAAAATCTAACTGCCGCTTATTCCAGAGAGAGAAGACGTGATACATGTGCCCAGATGGTACTTATGCTGTGAGGGGGGAGGGACCAAGGGATGTGCCTGAAGGGGCCTATTACACAGGTAAGGAAGCACCAGGGACTCGGTGGCTTTTGAACAGGCCTGAAGGGAGTGAGTCTTGTGGGTGGGTGAGTAGAGAGATGAGGAGGCCCCGAGGAGTTGGGGTCTGTGGTGGAGAAACTGAAACAGGCTTATGTGCTGGTGGTGGGTCAGAGGGCAGGCCAGATATTTGGGTGGAGCCTGGAGGATGTTGAGGTCCCCTCTGGGAAACAATTCTTTCTGGGCAGTGAGACTGGGGCTGGTCTGTGGCAAGGTCCCCCTGTCCCACCTCCTCAGAGCCCCATCCGAGCAGAGGGAAAGCCATGCTGGCCTCTGCTTTGGGCAGAGTTCCCTGAGGGTACTCAGGCCAGAGGGCTCCCTGCTGACGGCTGACCCCAGTGTGTGCCTTTTGCTCCTGTCTTGATGCCTGCTGCAGGCCTGGTGCGGTTCCCAGGGCTCTCTCTCTACCACTTCCCTTCCAGAAGCCCGCTGAGGTCTCTCAAGCCAGTCACCATCTCCTCACCATGGCCAAGCTAGCTCCTATGGACCCTGACTTCACAACTATGACCTCAGCAGACATACCCTCCTCCGGAGACCATACCCTGTCAGCCTGGCATCCTTCAGAGCCTTGGGCTGTGTCATGGCTGCCCACCAACACCACAGGCTCCTGTGTACCAGACTCCATAGGCCAGTGTCAGGCCATGTAGTCACGAGTCACAGGGAAGCCAGCCTCTGTCCCTCAGGAATGCCCCTGGGAGAGCACATCCAGCCTTGGCCATTGCAACGTGACACTGCCACCAAGGAAGTTCACACTCAAAACCAGGAGATAAAAAAAAAAAAATGTTTTTTAATCTCGAGTTTTAAGTTTACTTTTTGTGTTGGGCCTCAGCCACATGTGGCCTCAGGCCATGGGTCGGGTTTTTGGATGAGTTTTTTAAAATACACATAGTTGGCTCAGTGGGTAAGAGTGCTTGCTCTGCAAGGCCAAGGACCTGAGTTCAAATACCCAGGACCCACATGAAAAGCCAGGCATAACCTGGCTTAATGGCGCACGCCTCTAATCCTGGCACTCAGGAGGCAGAGGCAGGCAGATCTCTACAAGTTCAAGGCCAGCCTGTATAGAGAGTTCTGGGCCACCAAGGCTAAATAGTGAGGCTCTTGTCTGAAAAAAGAAATGTTAAGCTGGTGTGGCCACATGCACCTATAACCCTAGTCATGTGAGTGGCAGAGACAGGAGGATGGCTGAGAGCCGACCTAGCTCCAGGTTCAGTGAAAGACCTGGTCTCAAGGGTGTAAGAGCAATAGATTAGGATACCCGATGTTCTTCTCTGACCTCCACACGTGTGTATACCACATAACCCCCCCACACACACACATGCACACATGCACACGCGCACGCTCACACACACACATGCATTAAACCCACAAGTACCCTAGAGCAATGCCTGCACATTGTCAGCCCCCGGGGAAGCAGTGTCTGGTTGCTATTACAGTCGGCTTGTAGATGAGAGAAAGCTTGGGAAACCTGGTGAAAGGCAGAAGCAGGGCCCTGAGCTCCTGGAGTGTGGTGAGGATGCTGTAACTGCCCCAGCTTCCCCTGCAGGTGGCCATTAGACGTCATGTCTGCAGAGCCCATGATGAATGCAGGCTGTTTGTGAGCTGATGAGCCTGGCGAGGAGCCCGGAGGCCTGAGGGAGACACTGGCAGGACAAGAATCAGGAAGCAGGGTGCTTGCTGGCAGGGTCTCCAGCCCACACTTGGGGACCCGCTGACTCCTGCTCTCCTTTCAGGTCTTCACAGGGATCTTCACAGCAGAGATGACCTTCAAGATCATTGCCCTTGACCCCTACTACTACTTCCAGCAGGGCTGGAACATCTTTGACAGCATTATCGTCATCCTTAGTCTCATGGAGCTGGGGCTGTCCCGCATGGGCAACCTGTCTGTGCTGCGTTCCTTCCGCCTGGTACGTGCCTGGACCACCGCAGAGGGGAGGAGCGGGGGCTGGGAACACCACCTCTGTGGCCACTATCCAAATACTCTTGCTTTGCTCTGTCCTGCTCTGGTGATGGCAAGACATCTGTTGAGTGTCTCTGGGTGCCTGGCCCAGTGTATGGGGGTGGGGGTGGGAGGGTGGGGTGGGGGTAATCAGGTGGAGGTGGGCAGCATGGGAGACAACTGACAGTTGCATGTACAGGATTCAGGAGTGGGGTCATGTGGCAAGTTAACAGACATGGCCAGATCTGTGGGTGGCTCACTCTGAGCGTTGCCTACTGAAATGGCTTTTTTTTTTTTTTAACTTGGAAGTGCTTAAATTACCTAGGATCTTGCTAAACTGCAGAGGCAGATTCAGTGGGTTGCAGATGTCGCTGAATTTTCTCTCTGTGGATCACGTTTGGTACTTAGAATACCTGAGGTCCTTCTGGGCCTGGTGGTGTGGCCAGGGAAGGCTTCCTGGAAGAGGAACTTGCAGCTCCAGTGGGGATGGCAAGTCCAGTCTATAGGTTCTAATGCTGACCCCGTTCCTATAAGCCAAGGAACTCACAGAAGTCACTTTACCTTTAAGGACCAAAGGAGGGTGGTGACTGTGCCAACCTTGTGTGGTTATCAGAAACTCAGACTAAGTCAGTCCCTCCTAAGCACAGGCCTGGGACACACTGGGTGCCCAATAAATAGGAAGCACCCATCATCTTTCTCTGTGATGACTGAGAGGCAAGAAAGGTGGCCGTGAGTCAGATGGCTGGAGAGTTCAATGGAGGAAGGGCGCCCCAGGCTGGGAGAATCCACAGGGCAGCCCTTGGAAGTGTGAGTGGGAAAGTGTGGGGGCAGAGAAGAGATGGCCTGGAGCTCGGGAGGCTGTCCAAAGACTGTGCCAAGAATCAGCAGTAATCCCCTGACCTCCCAGGGCTTTCAGGCAGGAGCTGGGGCCATAACAGCATCCATGACCCAGACCCGTTACAGAGGCACCCCTCCCTCCTTTCCCAGCTGCGGGTCTTCAAGCTGGCCAAATCCTGGCCCACCCTGAACACACTCATCAAGATCATTGGGAACTCCGTGGGGGCCCTGGGCAACCTGACGCTGGTGCTGGCCATCATCGTGTTCATCTTTGCTGTGGTGGGCATGCAGCTCTTTGGCAAGAACTACTCGGAGCTGAGGCACCGCATCAGCGACTCCGGCCTCCTACCCCGTTGGCACATGATGGACTTCTTCCACGCCTTCCTCATTATCTTCCGCATCCTCTGTGGAGAGTGGATCGAGACCATGTGGGACTGCATGGAGGTGTCCGGGCAGTCACTGTGCTTGCTCGTCTTCCTGCTTGTCATGGTCATTGGCAACCTTGTGGTGAGTCTGCCAAGGGCTTCATAATGCACACTCACCCACCTACCCATCCATTTACCTCCATTTCCTTCTCTCTAGCCAGTCACCTTCCCATAAGCCTCTGGTCCACCTACCCTTCATTCATCTGCTCATTTACCCATCTTTCCCTTTCTACTCTACTATCCATTCATGCGCCTGTGCACACATTTACCCATCCACTTATGCAGCTATCATAGGCATGCCTACCCATTTACCCATTCATTGTCTCATCTATCTACTCATCAATATGCTCACCTATCCAGCCATCTATTCACTTGGTCATCCATTCACCACCCACCTTTTCATCAGTCTGTCTACTTAGTTACAGTCCTCCCATCCATGTGTTCATTCATTCACCAGTCATTCATCCGTTAATCACATCTACTCATTCACTCATCTGTCTACCACCTTCCCATTCACACATACACATTTATGCCTGTTCATATACCCACCCACCCACCCATTCATCCCCCATTCATCTACTCTCTTCTCTGCCCTCCACTCATTCATTCACCCCATTCATCAACCTCCCCATACATCCCACATTCACCATTCCTATCCACCTAATTTATCCATCCAACAAGCTGTTGACTTAGCCATTGACTCACTCATCCTTCTACTCATCCATCCTTCTTTGCAGTTTGCTCATTCATTCATCTGCACACTCATCTACAAGTGCATTCGTTACTTTCTTGTTTTTAATTCATTCGTTTGTTGACTTGTCCCCCATTCCCACTGAATTACTACTTGGTTCTCTGCTCAGAGTAACAAAGACTTGCTAAGTATTTCTGACATGCCAAACGTTATGCCCGTTGTTGGTGGGTATACAGAGGGAAGCATGGCCTAGCCCAGATGCTGGTGGTGCTCATGAACTTGAGAGGTGTAGAGAAATAACCCTCAGCCAGAAATAACTGATCAGTGCCCCTAAGGAAGAGTCCATGGGTGTCCTTCCTCCCCAGCTAGGGAAGTTAAGGGAGGTCTCCAGCCCAGAAGAGACGAGGTTAAAGTGACTCATTGGCTCAGGACAAGAACCGCTTTATTAGATACATAGGTAGCCAACACAGGGCCAACACTTGAGTGGTCCACTGTGAATGCCATGTCCCCCATGGACAGCACAGTGTCACACCAGCACATAGGGAGGTTTGGATCCACTTTCCAGCCTGCTGTGGGCTGAGAACAATGGGTTACAAAGCCGTTCCCCAAACCTGCCTGTTTTCACCATCCCTGTGCCTCAGCCGGGCCAAGCCGGAACCCAGCAGATTGTCCACCCCCTTGTCCTCAGGGGGGAATCAGTGCACAGTGTCAGAGGCCCCCTCAAAGCCGCCTCCCTTGGGGCAGAGCCTCATCTAGTCCCTGCCTGGCTCCAGGGGCTGCCAGACTTTCATGTTCCAAAAAGAAAGCAAATGTGCCCAGCACTCACCTGATGCCAGCACTCAGCCCGCCTGATGCCCGGCTGAGCCGCCCCTCACCAGAGCCCTGCCATTTCTGAGCGGATCTGCCTGGGGACAGAAGATTAGAGGCTCTGGAGGAGGGAAGCTACTGCTTCCCACGCTGCTGCCTCGGGAACTGGGCCGCTGCTGGGGCCAGCCACGTGGGTGGAAGCAAGCTTGCTACTGAAATGGGGAGTGATCAGGCAAGGCTGGGGCCACGCGTGATTGACGGGGAAGCCCTGCAAGAACGAGCTTCTGATGATGGAAGGCCCTTGGGTGCTGAGTGGGTGGACAAGGCCTCCTGCCTTGCCTGGAGCTTGGACCCAGGACTCTTAGGGACGAGGCATGGGTGAGGGATATGGGGCACAGGGAGAACCCTCAGTGGGCAGAGGAGCAGAGGCCAGGGGCCAGGTTAAGGTCAACATCAACAGCAGTTTTGATTAATACTGAATCTCTCGTCCTTGGTGAGGACGTGAAAAAGGTGGCCAAGTGTCAGAAGCGGTCACTTCTCCACAGAGTCGGCACGGAAGCACCTTTAGCTTTTGCTGGCTGGGGAATACATGCTTTTTTCTTTTCTCTCTTTTTTTTTTCTTTTAATCAAAGGCTTCTTACTGAGGCCTGGCCCTCTTCAGAATGTTCACCCCAGTTTAATGGCAGATATGGAGCCCCTGTGGCAGGGTGCATCCCTGAGCAGTTTGGGAGAAGTGGGAGCAGGGCTCAGAGGTGTGTCTGGCCACCCTACAAGGGCCCGTTCAGCCGAACTCCTTCCTGGAGACAGAGAAGGTGCCAGGGGAGGCAGTACACCTTGTCCCATGACTCCGGGATGCCACACACCAGCAGCGGGTCTGAGGTGTCCGAGCATGCCCGCCTTCCTTACTCCTTTCCGCCCTCGTCTCTTCTCTGCTCCTTTCCTGTGACCCTCACATGGAAAGGTACCGTGACCATCTTAAGACACGGGCAGAATGAGTGCTCTGTCAGCAGCCACGCATGCTGAGCAGATAGTCCGCTCTGGGGGGAGCCAAAGCTAATCACTTCCCTTTTGCCCACAGACTCACCAGCCCTCAGAGGTGGGAGAAGTTTCTTTGGGGGCCCCCTTTGCCTTGTCTCTGACTCCCCACTTCCCAGGAGGAATCCCTGGACCCACCCATCCCCTGTGTCCCACCTGCCCATTAGTCCAAAGGCAGGAGGGGACTGGGAAGGGATAGGGAGGCCGTGTTGAGGCTGCTGGTGCCTGGTTAAGGCTCTTCCCAGTCTCCCTGTGTGACCTGGAGCAAGCCCCTAACCGTCTCCATCTGCGGCTCTCTTCTTGACCCTGAGCTGAAATACAAGGGACCTGGACCTGAAAGTTTTCATTCTGGTTGTCTGGACCTTTTGCAGATGAAGCTTCCATATGGAAGAGAAGGAGAGGGGTAGTGAGAGCCCAGGGCTCTGTGCTTCTTGTCGTCAGCAGTATTCAGAGTCTCCTAAGGCCTCAGTTTCCCCTCCACGATCAGGGCCTGGGTGAACTTGACCCATTGCCTCAACAGGTCTTGAACCTCTTCCTGGCCTTGCTGCTCAGCTCCTTCAGTGCAGACAACCTCACCGCCCCTGACGAGGATGGGGAGATGAACAACCTCCAGCTGGCCCTGGCCCGCATCCAGCGGGGCCTGCGCTTCGTCAAGCGGACCACCTGGGACTTCTGCTGCGGGCTCCTGCGGAGGCGACCTAAGAAGCCGGTGGCTCTTGCCACCCACAGCCAGCTGCCCAGCTGTATTACCACCCCCAGGTCCCCGCCACCCCCAGAGGTGGAGAAGGCACCCCCAGCCCGCAAGGAAACACGATTTGAGGAAGACAGGCGGCCCGGCCAGGGCACCCCTGGGGATACGGAGCCAGTGTGTGTGCCCATCGCCATGGCCGAGTCAGATACTGACGACCAGGAGGAGGATGGAGAGGACAGCCTTGGCACCGAGGAAGAATCCAGCAAACAGGTAAGCCCTTGTCCTGACGGGGCAGCCACCTGCTTGTGCAGGGTCCAGAACACAGCTACTAGCCTCAACCAGACTGCTTCAGCAGTGGTACAGTGGGGAGAAGACAAGCCAGCCCCGTAACAGCTGGTC
Organism: Peromyscus maniculatus bairdii; assembly: GCF_049852395.1. Taxonomy (NCBI): domain Eukaryota; kingdom Metazoa; phylum Chordata; class Mammalia; order Rodentia; family Cricetidae; genus Peromyscus; species Peromyscus maniculatus. The sequence continues at coordinate 117,222,075 of NC_134858.1, read as the reverse complement.
TCTCAGAAAGGTGCCAAGTCCAGCTGTTACCCATCCATCCATCCGCAGCTAACTGTACAGACAGAGAAAGTGAGACATGAATAGGCATTCTTCATGAATGCCTCTATCTCCCCAACTGTTGTCTGGCACCAGGACCAGCAGGGACAAGTGTCTGGGTGAGAGAGGGCTATGCCTTGGTGACCTCACAACTGTCCCCTCCCCTCCTCCCATGCCTCAGGCTAATTCTGAGATTTAAAAATAAGCATCCCTGAGATGGAGGTGTCAGGGACAGCATTATCTTATCTCCCAACCTGTTATTTTTAACACTTGGGACCAGAGTCTGGCCCAAACAAAGAGTGTCTGCCCCTCAGGTTTCCCTTGACCTGAGCTGGGCTCTATGGCTGCTCCTTAGGTCTCTAGGTCAAGCATGCCCAGTGGCCCTTCCTGGCCGATTCCTCAGCTGGCACTAGGTGGGCCTGGCCCTGGAGAACTAGGCTTGGTAGGCTTGGTTCTGCCTCCTGCCTCCGATGACTGCAGAGTCCAGCCGTGGCCCTTGGAGCCAAGTTATAGAGCTGTGGCTATTGTGGTTGAGGGTGGGAAGGTGGGGGGGTACCAGGACCACAGCTTCCACTATTTCCTGTACTGGAGCAGAATTCGGGCTGTTCCTCCTCTTCCCTTTACCCTTGGGACCAGCGTGTGTGTGTGTGTGTGTGTGTGTGTGTGTGTGTGTGTGTGTGTGTGTGTGTGTGTGTGTTTGGGTGTGGGTGTGGGTGTGACTTGTGGGAATCAATGCAGGCAAACTGAAGTATCTCGTGGACTTGAGAAGTCAGCACATCCTTCTCAGTAGAGTTAGTAGCACTCGTGGGGCATCATGGTTCAGCTATGCTCTTCAGGGAGTCTGAACTGGAGAAGTTTATGCTGAGCTTTGGCTCTGTGTCCTTTGCCCATACTCATGAAGAACCTCTCACTTACTGACTCACATCAGCTGATGAAGAGGTCTTCAGTAGATACAGGTTCATGAAGAGGCCAGGAAGAGGTGGGCAGAGGCTGAAACCCACAAAGCCACAGCCCTGGAGGCCCTCTGCCTGGACTCTGCTCATGAGATCTTTTCAGCAGGAATCCCAGGTTGTGTCTGGTGGCCAAGAGCCCCCTCAGGAGCCCAGGGCCTGGAGCCAGGTGTCAGAGACCGCATCCTCTGAAGCTGAGGCCAGTACGTCTCAGGCAGACTGGCAGCAAGAGCCGAAAGCGGATCCCCGGGCCCCGGGGAGCAGTGAGGTAACTGGGGTCTGATGCTGGGGCCGGAGCCAGGCCATGAGGCCACCGCACAGTCCCGACATTTGCTAAGGGGAACCACAGCCAGTGTCACAGACAGCATGGAGACCCATTGCAGAGGAGGATGGGGAACCAGTACCCTGACAGGGAGAGATGGTGCCCGCCCCAAGGCCACAAGAAAATTGTGGAACCAAGCAGCTCAGAACTCTGAGGCAGGACTAAGCCTGCAATTCCTGCAGCTCCATGTTCGCCCTCCCCCATGCTGTGTTCTTGTGTTCTTCTACCATTTGGCGAGCGTTTGTCCTGTGAGGACTTGATGGATCTCTCAGCACGGTCCTGGCTGCATCAGTCACCTGCTGCCTCGTCCCTGCAAAAGTGAAAGGGGAGGGGGTGGCCAGCCTGTCACCAGGATTTACTGTGGCCACAAGAAGGCTTTGCTCTGAATTAACTACCACCTACGTGTGTAGTTGGCTTATTTTACTCTTTGGGGGCCCACCACCCAGCTCCCAAATAAATACATGGAGACTTATTCTTACTTATAATGCCCGGCCTTAACTTGGCTTGTTTCTAGCCAGCTTTTCTAACTTAATTTATTAGAATTAAGTTTCTCTTTCTTCTGTTTCTCTTTAACTACATTTTGCCTCTGGATTTTTTACCTTCCTTTATTCTATATATCTTTCTTCCCTTCTAACTCCATGGCTGGCTAGGTGGCTGGGTGGCTGGGTGGCTGGCCCTGGCCTTCTCCTCTCCTCCTTTTCTCGTCCCTTGCTCCTTTCCCTAGATTCCTCCTCCTATTTATTCTCTCTGCCTGGTAGCCCCGCCTGTTTCTCTCTCCTGCCTATCTATTGGCCGTTCAGCTCTTTATTAGACCAATCAGGTGTTTTAGGCAGGCACAGTAACACAGCTTCACAGAGTTAAACAAATGCAGCACAAAAGAATGCAACACATCTTTGCATCATTAAACAAATATTCCTCAGCATAAAAGAATGTAACATATCTCTAACTAATATTCCACAACACACTTGGGAGCTTTTCTGTTTAAAAAAAATAAAATCTACATCTCTTGTTTCACATGAAAACTGAAGAGTGGTGCTACCATGATGTAGACAAGTGGTAGCCATCCCCCAGCCTCAGGCTGGAGCTTTCTGGTTTGCTGTACCACCACCCTCCTAATCGCATGTGTGACCTGCCCGGCTCCTCTACACATCTGAGTTTTGGGCACCCAAGCCCAGGGACCTGTGTCATGGCTAGTCACACTGTTCAGCCTCACTTGCTTCAAGCATGTGGAAGGGAAGTCATGTGTTCAAAGAGAGTGCTGGGTACCATTCATTGTCCTGTATCTGACCTCACTCCACAGCCCAATGCTGTGACTTTGGTCCCATAAGAAAGGCCCTAGGATGCTCCGCCATCATCACCAGTCACGGGTGGTCCTGGAGAACGAGTCCCTGGCGGACTGTGTCCTGACTGCAGGTCACAGCCCCTCCCTGGACGGTCTAACACTTGACATCATGTGGAGTAGGAGAATTCAGAATGCAAAGCCTCGGGAGGGAGTGTGAGATTACTCGGAGCTTTGTGGCTTCCTCCCTCCAGATGTGTGCCCCGGAAGAGGAAGAGAGAAAAATGCTAGGATGTTTCCAGGGGAAGGACTTCTTCCAGACTGGGCATGTAGCTGGGTTGGTAGAATGCTCACCTAACACAAAGCCCTGGGTTTGATCCTCAGCACTGAACAAACTGGGTGTGGTGGTGACCCACAGCTGGAGGCAGGAGGATCAGAAGTTCAGGGTCAACAGCAGCTGTGCAGTGAATTCAAGGCCGCCTGAGCTGCATGAGACCCTGTCTCAGAAAGAAGAGAGGGAAGAGGGGAGGGGCTTCCTCCCTCCTGCAGTAGGATCCTGAGAACTCTTCTGCCTGACGGCCAGCTGCTCCTTAGACAGCTCTGTGTCTGCAAGGCCCTGCCTGGTGTAGCCCCAACAGCATGGGGACCACAAGACAGAGCCCCAACCCTCTGGCCGCTCCAAACAGCCAGCTCTCCCCTCTCCTGCGACCCAGCTGTTTTCTGCCACAAACCTCAGAAGTGAAAAAGCAGGAGGTCCAGATATGGGCATGGTCACTCACCCAAGGAAGGGGGAAAAGGCCACATAGCCAGGCTCTGGCATCCAGTCCAGGGCCTGAGCATAGACAGGCCTTCTGCAGCCAGCAGAGATAGGAGTGAGGCTGGGTGGGAGCAGATGGGGCGTTCCTTTCTCCATGGAAGCAAGCCCTTCTGATTCTTCTATCTTAAGGTTCTGTTCCCCAGAAGGAGAGGTAGGGACGGCGACTCTGTGTCAATGACTCATGGGGGCAGTGCTCCCCGGAGAGGACAGAAGGGGCACAGGAAGCAGATGGGGAGAAGAAAGGAGCTAGGCCAAGGCCAGAGGCGGGTTCGATGGTGTAGACTTCAGCATGTGACAGTGGGGGAGCCAGACCCTGTGATGTCCTACCGTAAGGCCTGTGGTAACCAACCAGGCTCTCCATTCACCAGCTAAACTGTTCTGGAGGCGCTAGCTAAGCCACAGGGCTCGCCTTGGTAGGATCTACCTACCCACAGATCCTGGCATTGCCCACAGCCCCAGCGGCACAGACACTCACAGGCTACCATATCCTAGAGCAGTGGTTTTCGACCTTCCTAACACTGCGACCCTTAGTACAGTTCCTCATGCTGTGGTGTCCCCCAAACATAATTGTTATGTTCATTATTTCAAAACTGTTACTTTCGTTGCTACTTCATAACTGTAGTTTTGCTGCTGTTATGAATTATAATGTAAATAAATATCTGTGTTTTCCGATGGTCTTGGGCGACCCTATGAAAGAGTGATTGGACTCCAAAGGGATCTCGACCCCCAGCCTGAGAACTGCTGACCTAGAGCCTCCCTGGGAACCAAGGTCTAGGGTCAAGGAGGGAAGGTTCCAGCACTTTCTCAGACACACTCCAGGCTCCACCCCCACCCCAAAACCCACACGAGCCGGGTGGGGAGCATGGGCCATTGTTGCATGTTCTCTGCATGTCTGACCTGCTGCTGTGAGCCTGTGTCTAGGTTTTGATTCTGTTCGGATGTGTGTCTGTGTACCAATGGGCGTCCCGTTGTCTCCTTGACCATGTCTGTCTTGTTCCAGCTAGATGAGTTTCTTTTCCTGGGGTTCTCCCAAAGCCCCTCATTTTCCCACATCCCAGCCCAGGAGTCCTGAAGCCAGGTCCTCACTCCATCCTCACTAAGAGGCTCTGTGACAGGCGTCAGCCCACTTCCACCTCAAATTCCCAGGGTGTGCAAAGAAGGGGGGCCATCTGGACTCACCCTAGGCTCCCCCAGATGCTGGAGCTGGAGGCTGGTCCTCGGCCTGTGGTCATCCCTCCCCCTCCCACTCCCCCACAGGCCCCCGAGGACAGTTACTCAGAGGGTTCCACCGCTGACATGACCAACACAGCCGACCTCCTGGAGCAAATCCCAGACCTTGGTGAAGATGTCAAGGACCCAGAGGACTGCTTCACTGAAGGTACTGAGCGGACAGGAGGACCAGGGGTTCCTCACCCTGAGCTGGAGTCTACCCTCCTTTACTCTTCCCCTGCAGTGTGCGTCACGGTGGGTCTGCCTACCCAGGGTGCAGGACTGGTCAGCATCACTGAGGGGTGGGAAGCACCGTGTTTGTGGTGTGCTGATTTAACCCAGATCCACCACATCCCACACCCAGGAGTCTTTCGCAGACTATCCATGTGGGTGTAGTGAATGGCCACGTTGGTGACTGACATCTGCAGCCTGTCAGCTGGTACATTTGGAGTGCAGCTGTGGTTTCCGTCCCACGCTACTGCAGGGCTAGCTGTCACTCAGGGCTTCACCATTCCCAAGGCTCAGACACTGCAGAGATGAGGCAGATCATGGGAGATAAGTTTTTCCAGAGTCCAGGCTGTGCCATCCCCAGCCCTGCCGATGCCGGGTCCAGCCAGCCCCTTCACGGAGCGATTGCCGATGGTGTGCCACTGCAGAGAACATCCTTCGTTCTCCCACACTGAGCCCTCACCCCATGTACCCCACCGTCCCAGCCTTTCAATCATTCCCTCAAACAGCTAGCCTGTGCCATCAGACCTGCGCGCTCACGGGCCCTGTCACCCTCCCCCATAGGCTGCGTCCGACGCTGTCCCTGCTGCACAGTAGACACAACGCAGGCCCCGGGGAAGGTCTGGTGGCGATTGCGCAAGACCTGCTACCGCATCGTGGAGCACAGCTGGTTCGAGAGTTTCATCATCTTCATGATCCTGCTCAGCAGCGGGGCGCTGGTACCTCTCGGGATGTTGGGCTGGGCAGGGAGGACTGGAGGAGGAAGTGGGGGCCAGGAAAAAGAAGTCTCCAGCCAGAACACCTGGTCAGAAAGTGGGGCAGTGCCTCTGTTGGAGATATGCTCCCCAGGCCCCTGGAGCGGACAGGCTCATAAGCCTAACACCCACAGCATGTGCGGAGGCCAGGCAGAAGGGCTGGCCCGTGCCCTGTGTCCAGCCCACTGCCTCGTTCCACGAAAGGGAAATTATTTCCTCTGGCTCTCCAGCCTCCCACATTGGAGCTCATCCACCTGCCCTCTGCATCAGCCATGCTGTGAGGCTGTTAAACTCTAGCCATGACCGATGAGGCAGTACCGACTCCACACCACGCCTGCCTTCTGTGGGCCACCAGCTGAACCTTGTAGTTCACACCTTGTCACATTCTGTGTGTGCATCAGCTTCTATGGAAGCGCCAGTCACTTACCCAAAGCTCCACCATTCAAAAGCCTTAGATCTGGTGTACAAACCCAGACAGTCGGATTCCTAGATCAGCTGTCCTGACCTTTCCTTTATTAAGTAGTCTTTTCTAAGCAATCTGTGTTTCTAGCCTTGGGGTCTTCCACTCTAGTTGGAGAAGCCAGATTCAGCAGGTTTGAGATGTCAGAGATCAACACAGGCTAGAAGAGGGCAAGACTGGGTCAGAGGACTCAGTGATGAGAGCTGGGCAGTCAGGGAGGGCTCCCTGGAGTAAGCATGGAGGTCCACAGCGGAAGACGGCCAAGGAGGAGCCTTGAGACACTCCAGAAATTCCCCCTCCGGCCTGCAAGCATGCTGCTCTGGGTCTGGAGGCCTTCTACAAAGAGATGGGCCAGCCCTGGAGATGGTTCTGGGAGGTGCCAGTGAGCAGGGATGGGAATAACCCAGAGGAAGTGGGGAGCAAGCTCTTGTGTTGTTGGCAACATGCGAACCCTAGTAGGGAGCACTTTGCATGCCCCTCCCTGCTTTAGAGTAGGCCTGGAGCCATGACTTGCAGCCCGCCTGCTGTTCTGCCATTGGCAGCCTGAGCCAAGTCTCTGTAGGTTTCAGAGAAGTATGATTTGACAATATGTTAACAAGCTTTGTTTTTAAACAGCCACAAACAAGGGCAGCCAGAGCCGTTTAGTCTGGGCTGTGCAGGAAAAATCTCAGGCTGGCATAAGTGAGGAGGAGTTTTGGCAAGCAGCTGGTGAATCTAATCAGGGTAGACAGCCAAACACTGTTGCTAAAAAACCGTGTCAATGATATATTGGGAAAAAGAAGTCTGAAGTGTTACTTAAAGTTATAAACTTGTTTAACAGAAAGCAAACTATATCCCTTCCAAAGTGCTGAGGGTGAAAAATTAAGAAAACAGATCTTTCAAGAAAAGAAAAAAAAGAAGCGACAAGGAAGTGTAGAAAACAGAAAATGATATGGCCAAGCAAGACCAAGCATATTTCGATAATAAGTGTAACTGGATAAAATTCACTTTTTAAAAGGAAAAGGACTCTGGTCTTGAAAAATGTCAGCCTTGTACAGTAAAGTGACTCAGAAATAGTAAACATGAAACAAAATTTAAGGGGGTTGAATATCCTTTATCCAAACTGCTTGGGTCCAGAAGTGTTTCAGATCTTGGAGGTGTGGGCATTGGAGACTATTTGCATAAACTAACCAATTGAGCAACCTAAACACAAATTCCATAAATGCACAAAATTTGGAATTTGGTGTCACATCAGCTCTCAAAAGTTTCAGTTTCCATTTTTTTTTTTTTTTGCATTATGGATGTATACTAGTTTCTTTTCTCTTTGCCATAACAAAATACTGGCCAAGAGCCCCTTAAGAGAGGAAAGACTGGTTTAGGGTCACAGGGTAAGAGAGCACAGCTCATCCTGGCTAGGGAGGCAGGGCAGCCAGAGCACAAGGCTGCTTACCCACATCTGGGCTGATGGAGAAGCAGAGAGAGGTGACTTTTGGCCTTCATCTTGCTTTTTCCTTTCTCCCCTCTCCCCACCTGTGGGAATAATGCCACTCACTTCAGAGCAAGCAGATTAACCGTTCAGTTAATCCTCTCTGGAAACACACTTACAGATGTGGCCAAAGATGTTTCCATGGTAATTTTAGATCCAGTCAACTTAACAATGAAGATGTGTGTGTGTGTGTGTGTGTGTGTGTGTGTGTGTGTGTGTGTGTCTGTGTTATTGTGTACATGTATGTGTATGTATGTGTATGTGTACAGGTGTCCATGGAGGCCAGAAGTGGGCATCAGATCCCCCTGGAGTCACATGTGGTTGGGAGCTGCCCAGTGTGGTGCTGGAAACCAAACTGGTCCTCTACAAGAGCTTGCAAATAGTGAGCCATCTCTCCAGGCCCTGCATTAAAATATTTTGAATAGCAATAGAATTATTTTCTTTCCTTAGAACGAATTACTTTCTCTCTCATTAACAGACATGACAACAGAAATCAGAGCATTTCTTGGTGTGTTAATATAAAACAATGTTGAATCCAAGGTAAAAGGCTTGAAATAAGACAATGAAGGCCCCAACCTACAATTAAAATACAACTTCTGGGGCTGGAAAGATGGCCCAGCAGTTAAGAGCATGTACTGCTCTTAAAGAGGGATTTCAGCCATGTGGAGTGGGTAGCTCACAACCACCTGTGACTACAGCTCCGGAGGACCCTGTGGACACCTGTGCTCACACTCATATACTCTCCCCACACCGACACACCACATATATGTAATTAAAAATAAAATACACCATGAACTGCATTAGTTGGAAAAATATATGTGATATGTGAATAAGTTCATGGAAAAATGCAACTGTCGGGGCTGGAGAGGTGGCTCAGCAGTTAAGAGCACTGGCTGCTCTTCCAGAGGACCTGGGTTTGATTCCCCACACCCACATGGCAGCTTACAACCGCCTGTCACTCTGGTCTCAGGGGATGTGCTACCCTCTTCAGGCTTCTGTGGGCACCAGGAATATGAGTGGTACACAGACATACATGCAGGTAAAACACTTATACACATAAAAATAAATACAATAATTTTTTAAAAATTAAAAAATGCAATTATTATGATTATTGCTTGGGATTGCACTAAAAACTAAAAGCAAAAAACCACTGAGGGAAAACAGAAAAAAGCAATTGTTGTTTTGGGGTTTTTTGTTTTTTTGTTTTGGGCTTTGGGTTTTTGGGGGTTTTTTTGGTTTTTGTTTGTTTGTTTTGTTTTGTTTTACTCTTTTGGGGGCCTGCCACTCAGCTCCCAAAAATAAATACACGGAGACTTATTCTTATTTATGAATGCCCAGCCTTAGCTTGGCTTGTTTCTAGCCAGCTTTTCTTAAATTATACCATCTACCTTTTGCCTCTGGGCTTTTACCTTTCTCTATTCTATATTCCTTTCTTTCCTTCTTACTCTGTGGCTGGCTGTGTGGCTGGCCCCTGGCATCCTCCTCTTTTTCTCTTTCTCCTCCTACTATTCTCTGTGCCTGGCAGCCCCGCCTATCCTTTTGGCCTGCCTAGCTATTGGTCATTCAGCTCTTTATTAGACCATCAAGTGTTTTAGGCAGGCACAGTAACACAGCTTCACAGAGTTAAACAAATGCAACATAAAAGAATGAGCACATCTTTGCATCATTAAACAAATGTTCCACAGCATAAGCAAATGTCACACATCTTTAACTAATATTCCACACAGCAAGGTGTTTTTTTTTTCCAAGATTTTTTGAGTGACCAATTAATTGTTTGATTCAAGAAATTAGAAATACAAGGCCAGTCACATGGCTCAGCAGGTAAAGGCCCTTGTCACACAAGCCTGACAACCTGAATTCCTTCCCCAAAACCCACGTAAAGGTGGAAGGAAAGAATCAACTCTATAGGCTTATTCCCTGACCCCCACACACTGGAACATGCACACTCACCAACCCCCTCTTTCATACAGTTATCAATCAGTTAATAAAACTTTTAAAAATAACAATGTAAGAACAAGTCAATCCTGAGCAAACCAAAGGATCTGATTAATGAAATAAAATATAAATTAATGAATTCGAAAATAAATAGCAAATTGGCATAAAATTCTATAGCTAGTTCCTTGAAAATAGAATCATAAATCATTAGCTAATCTAATTTCTAATGTTTCCCAAGATGGAGTTTATCACAATCAGAGAGAAGAAAATAATTTCATTGCTATTTAAATATTCTAATATGGCAGCTGAAGAGACTGCTGGGTAGTTAATAGTGTTTGTGCTCTCGTACAGGACCAGAGTTTGGGTCCCAGCACTCATAGTGGGCAGCTCACAACCACATGTGACCCCAGAAGGATCTGATGCCCTCTTCTTGCTTTCATGGGCATCTTTACACACACACACACACACACACACACACACACACACACACACACACACAAATAAAATAAAGTGGGGCTAAGTCATTAAGAGTGCTCACTGCTCTGGCAGAGAATCTAGGTTCAGGTACCAGCACCTACATGGCAGCTCACCACCATCTGTAACTCCAGTTTCAGGGATCCGACGCCCTCTTCTGACCTCTGAGGGCACTGCACACACATGGTGCACAGACATAGGTGCAGCCAAAACACTCACATATGTAAATAAAAATTGATAAATATTTAAGAAAAATAAAAATCTGAAAAATAGCCTAATGTATGGAAAAATGGAAAGTACATATATTATGCCTGTTAAAACTAAAGCTGATTTCAGAACCTTCAAGAATATTGAAAAGAAGACACACCAGTTTTCAGACCTCAGACTCCATACTTAGAAATAATGGTGCGTTTATCTGGTAAAATGCAAACTGAATCCAGTAATAGATTTTAAAGATTAGGTATATCACATATATATTCTAAAATGTCAAAATGATGATAATGTCTCAAAATCAATTTATGAGTAGAAAAAAGATAAAATACAATTATCTAAATGAAGGCATAAAATCTGGTGACGATAGAAATAAAACATTTTCTTAATTTACTGAAAAAGTTAATTGTTATCATTAGTTTCTGTCATCATTAGTAGTAAATCACTCAAAATGTTTTCATTAAAGTTAAGAATATGGAAAAAACATTAAACTACTTTCTAGTATTAATCATAATAATAATCATTAAGTACTTACCAATGTAGTTAATTAAGTATAATAAAGAAAATTGGTTGAACATAAAAGCAAGAATTGAAGCCTGGCATGGTATCACATCCCTTTAATCTCAGCATTCAGGAGGTAGAGGCAGGTGGGTCTCTGTGGGTTCCACAACAGCCAGGTCTACATAGCAAGTTCCAGGTCAGCCGGAGCTGTATAGTGAGACCTTGTCTCAAAAAAAAAAAAAGAAAAAAGAAAAGAAAAGAAGCAAGAATTTAAAACCAGGCTGGGAGATGGCTCAGGGTAGAGTGCTTGGGCCAGGACCTGAGTTTGGGTCCCCAGCACCAGTGAAGCTGGATGTGTTAGTGCACATCTGTAATCCCAGCACTTCTTCAGCAAGATGGGAAGTGGAGCCCGGAAAACCCCTGAGGCTCATGGGCCAGCTAGCCTGGCACACACAGCAGCAAATTAGAAACCCCACCTCAAGCAACATGGAAGGTGAAGATTGACAGCGTTATCAGTGTGACCTCCACATGTATATGCTGCATTCACACACACACACACACACACACACACACACACACACACCTGAATACATATACATATAGCACACACACAAAAGATTAAAAAATAATGATAGGCCTGGAGGGATGGCCCAGTGGTTAAGAGCACTTGCTGCTCTTGCTGGGGGCCTGTTTTTGATTCTCAGTGCCCTTATGGTGGCTCACAACCAACTATAACTCCAGTTCCAGGAGATCCTATGTCCTCGCTGAGGGTACTAAGCATGCATGTCGTACGTAGACACACGTAAGCAAACACTCACACACATGCAGTAGAAGGCAGTCATAATAACAGAAGGTGGCGTTGAGGCTGCAGCTCAGTAACAGAGCACTGAGTGAGGGCTTGGGATTCGGCTCAGTGGCAGAACACTTGTCTAGAAACGGGTCGGGCCCTGGGCTCCATCCCAGCACTGAAAGGAACAAACAGAGCACAAAGACCTTTGGCAGATCTGAGCAAACAGAGAAATGTCACATACAGTAAGATCGACTTCTGATTAGTGGATTTTATGCAGATTTTTTAATAAAATGTTGGGACAGTTGACAAATCACTGAGAAAATTTTATTAAAATATGTATTTACTTTTTACCAAATATATATTAGATTTTTTTAATCATAATATAAAAACAAACCACAAAACTTAAAGGTGGGGGAGGGAGGATTCTTTCCTAGTCTCAGAATGGGTGAGGGCTTTTTAAAAAAAGATTTTTTTTCTATTTGGTTGTTTTGCTTGCATGTATGCCTGTACCATGTGTGTGGCTGGTGCCCACAGAGGCCAGAAGACGGTACTGGATCTCCTGCAACTGGAGTTACAGGTGTTTGTGAGCCACCATATGGGTACTGGGAATTGAACCCAGGTCCTCGTGAAGTGCAGTCAGTGCTATTAATCACTGAGCCATCACTCCAGCCCCCTGGTGATGACTCTCTTAATACAATATCAAAGATTGTACTAAGTGAGCATTATAACCAATGATATAACTATATTAAATGACATGAGAATGAATTAGAATAAACAAGACTTAGAGCACACAGCAAACTAGAGTGCTGTGTGCATGGAGTGTAAATTGGTCTCTTCTGGGGCTTGCTCGCTGTCTGTTCCCAAACCACAGCTTTGTTCTGACATCAGGAGCCTAGAAATTGATTCTCAACATCGTTGAGTTTCAGTATTGCCCCTGGTAGAGGTAAATTGGGAACAACTGAGATGTGCAACCTTTGAAAAGATTGACAAGTATTAATGTGTTCACTTTAAAAGAGTAAAGGTTTCCGAGTAGACTGTTTGTGTATACACATTCCATGGAGTCAGTGTGTGTGTGTGTGTGTGTGTGCGTGCGTGCGTGCGTGCGTGCGTGCGTGTGTGTGTGTGTGTGTGTGTGTATCAGAGGACAACTTACAGGAGTTGGTTCTCTCCTCCCATCATGTAGGTCCCAAGGATCTCAAACACCTATATCCTCAGAACCATCTTGTGAAGCCCAGTTGGCTGATTTCTGAGGCAGGGTCTCACCACATGGCCCCAAATTAGTTTGGAACTTAGGAGCCTCCCACCACAGCCAACCTAAGCGCTGGGATGACACCCGCCACACCCAGCTTTGTGCTCTTGCAGAGGACCTGAGTTTAGTAGTTCTGGCAGCTCACAACCGACTGTAACTCCAGCTCCAAGGAATCTGATGCCCTCTTCTGGCCTCAACGGGCACCACACTTACATGCACATACCCACACATAAACACAAGGTTAAAAAATAAGATATTTTTAAAAAGTAGTTCCAAAGCAGATGTTTAATGTAGCCTGTAAACTCATATTGTGTGTATGTGTGGGCACACATGTATATGCACACACTCACATAAATGGTATCTGAGTGTTAGTGCCCATTCCTGTATGAAATTGGAAATGCCAATTTTGATCATTTCTATGGTATTTTATTTTATTTGTGTATTTATTTAGGGCTCCTAGAGCCTTATGCATGCTTCTCACTGAGCTACATTCCCAGGCCTTGTTTGGTTCATAAGTAGCACATTTTTTTTTATTTCAGAAAAACATAAAAACACAGACATAAGTAGATTAATAGCGCTATGCTTTTATTTTGAAGCTTCTGAGCCCATCTGAGGGCCCGCATTGTGCTACTGTGCTGCCCACACAGGCCCAATTAGCCACACAGAGGCCTCAGCTGTGTGTCCCCAGGCACTGCAGCCGCACTTACCCCTGGACCACAGCAGAGGCCCTGAAGTCAGAGAGGAACCCAGGGGTGACTGGAGGACGCAGCTCCCCAGGATCCCTGGTGACATGTTGCCTAGACAGGGAGCCTCAGAGCACACTCCGACTGGAGAGGTAGCTAGAGAAGGAACAAGCAGCAGGCCAGAGGAGGAAGGGCAGCCGGAAACCCCGGTAGTGTGGCAGAGTCCCGGGTGGCTCCGAAGGGATGCTGGGTGGAGGCAGGAATAAGGAAAGAGGGGGACATCTTTTGTCATCTTTAGTGTGCTGGGGACAGGCAATCCCAGAGCTTCAGCCATGCCAAAGCAAAAGCTCCTGGCTGAGGTTACATATTTGACTCCTGGGTTCCGAGGAGAGCCTGTTTGTCCTGGATGTCAGAGCCCACGGGGTTTGTAGTCATTTACCGAAAATTCTGCTTTGGCTGAGCACGGTGGTGGCGCACGCCTTTAATCCTCAGCACTCGGGAGGCAGAGGCAGGTGGATCTCTGTGAGTTCGAGGCCAGCCTGGTCTACAGAACAAATTCTAGGCCAGAAAGGGTTATATAGTGAGACCCTGTCTCAAAACAAGAAATTAATCAATCAGTTAAAAGTAGTAAGTGCTGTATGGCTAATATTTGGGAAATGTCTGAATATCTGTATTTTTAAAAGACAGAAAATTCTGCTTTGGACCAAGTGCTGCTGGGCTTTTGTTTACTTAAGTGTATTCATTATAAGGGGACTCTCAGTCGTTGTTAGGATGGAGTCCAATATAAATTCCCATGGAAAATGGTAAATGTACAAGATAAGTGGAGTAAATACAAAATGAAGGGAAAACCAGAGCAGTATTGTACACTATGTCCAGCCAAAGCTGTGAGCTGCGTGCCTGTTCCTTCTCTCTGGCTTAAAATGGGCAAGTTTTGGAAAGCTTAATTCATTTAATTGTTGCCTGTATCTTGTTTATTTATTTAACTCAAATTATTTACTTACTTGTTTCTCCTGTGATGGGAATCGAGCCTGGAGCTTCACGCATGCTAAGGCAGGGCTGACTACAGAGGCACAACCCAGCATTTGTTTATTTATTGTTTAATTACTTTTTATCTTGAGGCAGGATCTCACAAAGTTCCCCAAGCTGGCATTGGTATCTTTCCCCTCCCCCTCTCCCCCTTTACCTCTCCCCCTCTGTCTCTCTCCAGCTAAGACAGGCTTTATGGTCTCAGCCTCCCAAGTAGCTGGGATTACAGGCCTGCAGCACCAAGCCCAGCCAGGCACGTGGCCCCAAAGGTGTGCTGGCCCAGAACTAACACTTGCTCTTTAGTGTAGGAGTGCACCGCCCAGCTACCCACCTACAGTGAGGGCAGTCTCCTGGCCCATCCGTGGTTGATGGGGAGGAAATCACAGCTGTGAAAGGAGGCATTACCTCACTTCCTATGTGTCTGTCCTCAGTTTCCCTGCTCCTAAGCAGCAGCTGTTGCTAGAAGTTATGTCCCCTGCAGAGTGAACTGCTTGGCAGGGATCTGGACTCTGAGCCCTCCCGTGTGCCTTGCCCACAGGCCTTTGAGGACATCTACCTGGAGGAGCGGAAGACCATCAGGGTTCTGCTGGAGTATGCTGACAAGATGTTCACCTATGTCTTTGTGTTGGAGATG
Organism: Peromyscus maniculatus bairdii; assembly: GCF_049852395.1. NCBI lineage: Eukaryota > Metazoa > Chordata > Mammalia > Rodentia > Cricetidae > Peromyscus > Peromyscus maniculatus. The sequence continues at coordinate 117,207,052 of NC_134858.1, read as the reverse complement.
CTGCTCAAGTGGGTGGCCTATGGCTTCAAGAAGTACTTCACCAATGCCTGGTGCTGGCTGGACTTCCTCATTGTGGATGTGAGTGGACCCATGAAGGGGACCCAAGAGGCAGGGGCTCATGGCTGTGCAAGGGATGGAAGGACAGGGCCAGGCAGAACCACCATGCAGAAGTGGGGTGCTCAGTCCAGGCAGAGCCACCATGCAGAAGTGGGGGTGTTCAGCTGCATTGTGTGGCAGGTGAGCAGAAGGAAGCCAAGTGTCTGAAGCCTAGACTTTGGTCAGGGAGGAAGAGGGCAGCTAAGAGCGGAGGCCTGCCTCGGAGCAGGATCTGTAGGAGACAGTCAGGAGCAGAGATCTGTTCAGGCAGGGTCCTGGGCCAGAATCAACAGTGGGCATGCTGTCCGAGTGACCAGAGGGAGGAGGTGAACAGACACACCTCTGTGGACCCCAAGGGTGGACCACAGCGACTTAGGCCCCCTAAACTGAGGACCGGCAGAGAGTCTCCATGCCCACTCGGATTGTGAGAGGGTGTCAGTTAGACTTAGGTGCAGAAACCACTGGGAGATTGAGACGGGCATCTTGTGTGAACAGGAGGAAGCCTGAACTGAGGCTGCATGGACCATCAGACCATTGGGAGACCTTGTCTGCCCAGGATGTGTCCTAGGATGGCAAGTGCAAGCAATGAGCATGTTCTCTGAGCTCTCAGTTGGCAGATGGAGGGGGAAGCCCTTTCCCTGAACTTCCTGGACTCCAGGGCACTGCAGGATGAGTTTAGGACAAATGGGTCAAGTTGGGGGATAGACAGAGCTTGGGGGAGACAATGCTCAGAGTGAGGAGCAGCCCCAAGTCTACTTTCAGCGAGGGAAGAGGGACTTGGGAGCCCAGGTGTTTGTGCATCCCTGGGAAGTGGGGTTTGGGAACCCACGAGTGTGTGTGTGTGTGTGTGTGTGTGTGTGTGTGTGTGTGTGTGTGTGTGTCCCTGAGAAATGGAGCTCAGGAGCCCATGTGTGTGTGCATCCTTGGAAAGGAGGGCTTGGAAGCCCAGATATGTGTGCATCCCTGGGAAGGGTTCCACAGGAAATGATGGGCATCAGAAAGTATGGATTTGTTGGCCCTTGGGCTTGGTGCTGGGGTTTGTACGCCAGCAGGGGCTGACTTGTAGGTGGAGGAGAGGCTCAGATCCGTGCTAAGTCCTCACACCTGACTCAGGCAGAGAAGGGACCCAGCCCCAGTGTTCATAGCTGAGCCACCACCAAGGCAATGTGGGATGGAGAATACGGGGAGACCCTTGGGTGTCCCCATATAACCTTGTGCGGTTACCCCTCAAGTGGCCTCAGGTGGTCCCAGGCCTCAGGTGGTCCCAGACCTCAGGTGGTCCCAGGCCTCAGGTGGTCTCAGCCTCAGGTGGTCTCAGGCCTCAGGTGGTCCCAGGTCTCAGGTGGTCTCAGGCCTCAGGTGGTCCTAGGCCTCAGGTGGTCCCAGGTCTCAGGTGGTCCCAGGCCTCAGGTGGTCCCAGACCTCAGGTGGTCCCAGGTCTCAGGTGGTCCCAGGTCTCAGGTGGTCCCAGGCCTCAGGTGGTCCCAGGTCTCAGGTGGTCTCAGGCCTCAGGTGGTCCTAGGCCTCAGGTGGTCCTAGGCCCAATTCAAGGATTATGATAAGTCTGGAAGTCTCAACCCACCTAGAGACAAAGTGACAGTAGACAATAAAGTAATAGAAATAATCCTGTTGGGGCTGGCGAGGTGGCTCAGTGGGAAAAGGCCGCCAAGCTTGATGACCCGAGTTCAATCCTCCAACCCTATATGATGGAAGAACCAACTCCTACAAACTGTCCTCTAATCTCTAAACATGCACCATCATATGCGTGTGTGTACTTGTGCACGCACACACACACACACACACACACACACAAAATAAGTAGATGTAGATGATGTTTTTAAATACACATTAGCTGAGTATGAGAGTACAGCCTATAATTCCAGCACTCAGGAGACTGAAGCAGTGGGATTATTATGGGTTCCAGGCCAGCCAGGACTATATAAGAGAGAGAGAGAGAGAGAGAGAGAGGGAGGGAGGGAGGGAGGGAGGGAGGGAGGGAGGGAGGGAGGGAGAGAGAGAGAGAGAGAGAGAGAGAGAGAGAGAGAGAGAGAGAGAGAGAGAGAGAGAGAGTGTCAATTCGGTATTACGTTGGAGAGTGAATTGCATGGAGAAAAGAAACCCAGGAGGGCAAGGTATTAGAAGTACAGGAACCGATGTAGGGCAGAGGGAAGATGTAAGCCACACCTTTAAATAACCTAGCAGGAATGGGACCCCTGAGGTGGCTTGAGGAGAGCTGACTCTGTAGGTGTCTGCAGAACATTCCATTCACTATGCCTGCTGTGGTTTCTCTGAGAAACCACTCCAGAGTGGCTGGGCAGAGGGAGCAGGAACAGGAAAAGGCACAAAAGGCCTTTGCAAAAACTTGGGCTTTTATGTAGGATGAAAAGGGGACTAGCCAGGCCTCTTCCTCAGTACCCCTTGGCCACCCCCACCACCCAGTGCTTCCCAACTTAGGAGGAAGCTCCAGGACTATGGCTCCTACGCACAGTCCTTCCCAGCCAGGCCTCCGCAGCACCAGGCTAAAAGGCAGGGTCCGGGAAAGACACCATTGCCAGACTGCGGCCACAAGAGAGTAGAGAAGTAAGGGCGTTGGCCCTCGGCCTTTAGCATGGTGGGGTGCACGGAGAGGGGGTGCTGGGGAAGGAGGAGGCAGCAGACAGTAGAGGCTCCGGTGCCGCCCGTCCCTGCCTAGGTCCTCAGAAGATGTCCGAAAGTTACAAAGTCCAGCTTAAGGGACGTGCCTCATGACTGGTGCTCGTATGCAGCCCAGGACGGCCCTTTCTCCCCCAAAACAGACTTCCTTGGGAGAGGAGAGGACCAACTCAAAAATCGTACTTAGAAGCCCAGGCGCTCTCTGCTCAGCCACACAAACAGAAAAGGAACAGAGTAGGAACAACCTATCCCAGGGCTGGGGTTAATGGTTGTGACGTGCATATAGCCAGCTCTCTGAGGGCCTGTGGACAGGACAGTCTTGGCTTGCCCCAGCCCTTCAAGGCTCGGGAAAGCCTGGCTGTCCTGCCTGAGATGAGCGAGAGCCCACGGCCTGTCTCTGGAGCTGTCCCGCCTTCCCACCCACTCCCTTCTCCGCAGGTCTCGCTGATCAGCCTTGTGGCCAACACCTTAGGCTTTGCCGAGATGGGTCCCATCAAGTCCCTGAGGACACTGCGTGCACTACGACCCCTGAGGGCCTTGTCACGATTTGAGGGCATGAGGGTAAGTGGAGCTTCCACCATCCTAGCAGGTGGAGGAGGCGGGGGGACACCCACACCCCCTGACCAGAAGGCCTGAAGCCGAGATGGTCTCCCTGCTGAATTTGAGGAGTGGGGTCTGGAATCTCTGCAAAGGGTTCTTCCAGCTCTCACCTTCAGGAGGGAACCCACCAGAGCACAGTCTCACCAACACCAGGCCCATGGGCACCAGGGCCCTCTCCTTCTGCCTTCCACGGGGGCCCAGCTCCTCCTGGGCCACTCTGCAGGCTGGCCTGAAGTTCCTCACCTTCCCGTGTCCTTATGAGATGGTGAAGGGCAGTGTAGCAAGGCCAAGGAAGGTGGTGTGAAGTAGGCTGTGTTCTCACCTTCAGGTGACAGTTTGCTGAGCTTAGCTGACAGTTCATGGCTTAGTAAATGCCTTTGTGATTCCACAGACATTTAGGGGGTGTCACATTTTACCAAAGAATGTGAGCATGTAAGGCAAATTTTAATATCGTTTTTAAAATTGTGTGTGTGTGTGTGTGTGTGTGTGTGTGTGTTACACTCATGAGCATGGGGGCCCATGTGCCATGGCACACATGTGGAGATCAGAGAACAGCTTTCAGGCATTGGTTGTGTCCGCCCACCCTGGGTTCTGAGGACCGAACTCAGCTTGCCAGGCCTGTACCTTCATCTCCACAGCCCTATTTCTTTTTTAAAATAATCATTTCAGTCGGCGTGCAAAGTAACAGATTTCTTCATGACATTTTTATATATACTAGTTCCCGTGGGTTCCCCCACCTGCCCTCTCCCTGCCCCCACCCCTGCCCGTCCCCTTCTTCCCATTTTCATGTCGTGTGTGTCTGTTACCCTCCCCACACCTCTCCCTCATGGGCCCCTTTCCAGGTCTCTACCCACACTCACTCCCACACAGATACACATATATAAAAACTAGAAGCTGGATCCACATGAGAGAGAACAAACAGTATTTGCTGTCTGGGCTGGGTTACCTCACTTCATGTTTTCTAGTTCCATCCATTTTTATGAGACGAATTTTAAAGCCCCCCAAGAAAAACAACTGTGAGGGAGGGATGTGGGTCTCTAACAGAGCATTTGCCTCCATGTGTAAAGCCCTGGGTTTGACACCTGCCCCAGCACTGAAAAAGAATTAGCTATGATAGGCAGCGAGAAGAAAGACTCCCGTGCATATGTACGTGTGTGTGTGTGCGCGTGTGCGTATCTGTGTTTTAACACACACAGTTCTTCATGGCTTCGGAGAACAATGTCTGTGTCCCCCTGCCCCAGCAGGGTCCCATCACACAGCTCATCATTTGGTTGATGGCTTTGAACTTTGTCCACACCACCAATTCATCACACTGCTTAGTCCTGGCAGGAACCCACCCACAAGGGAGTAATCAGACCAGCGTTAAATGTCTCTTTGGGAGCCAAGGACACTTGATTCCAGAGGGACACAGTGATGCTAGGTGCCAGGAATGCCTCTGATGTGGCTGCTGGCTGTGGTGCCAGCCAAGGGCAAACTCCTGAGGTTTCTGCATGGTGCGTGGTGCCCTCGGGAGCTGGGTTTCCCACCTGCTCCAGGGGTGGCTTTAGCATGCCATCCGCCATCTTGACTTTGGACCCTCTGTGCCACAACAGAATCCACCCCAGCCCCACCCCCATCAGTGTGGTCAATAGCTTCCCGGCCCATGAGTGGGTCAGAGTTTCCCAAATGTATCTGTCAGGAAGCCACCTTCGGGGGGCTCAGAAGGAGTGTGAGGAGGCAGATATAGCAGGGGTCCCCTGGGTATCCTTGGGGGAACCATCCTCTCCTAGTAGCAGCAGCCCTAAAATAAACCAGAAGTTTAGCACAGAGAACACAAGGACCAGCTGGCCTGCCTGACACAGGACCTAAGCCTTCAGCTGTGACTAAGCCTGTCCTACCCACTGGACTCCTGGCAGCCTCAACCAGCAGGGAACCCATTTTTATGAAAATGGAGTTTTTCAGATCGTAACTGAAGGCAAAAGATGGCTGGAAGGGAAAAGACTGGCGTGCTCTGGAGTTACCTCAGCACTCAGGGCGTAGATGAAAAGGTCTCTTGCTTCTCTGACTCCCCTCACTTGCCACCAGAGCTCTAGCCGTGGAGTCAACCTCTTCCATGACTGGAAGCTCCCCACTCCCACAGCCACCTGTGGCCAGAAAGTCCAGTCAGTGGGGGGACGTCTTGAAAAGAGCATAGTTCTCGGCAACCCCGAGAACTGAGTGCGCTCTCTGTCCATGAGGTGGTGGTCAATGCGCTGGTGGGCGCCATCCCCTCCATCATGAACGTCCTCCTCGTCTGCCTCATCTTCTGGCTCATCTTCAGCATCATGGGCGTGAACCTCTTCGCTGGGAAGTTTGGTAGGTGCATCAACCAGACGGAGGGGGACCTGCCTCTGAACTACACCATCGTGAACAACAAGAGTGAATGTGAGTCCTTCAACGTGACTGGAGAACTGTACTGGACCAAGGTGAAAGTCAACTTTGACAACGTGGGGGCCGGGTACCTGGCCCTTCTGCAGGTGGTAAGTATGGGAGAGCAAGGATCCCCTTCCTCCATTGGTGCTTCAGAAATGTGTCCCTCACATATGCCTGGTGTGGGCAGGAGCAGGCCAGTGGGCTCATGCTGGGTCCCTGAAGTAGGGTCACAGAGCCCAAAGAGGCTAGAATTTCCCAGGGACGTGGCTCCTTGGGAAGTTCCCAGAGTCTCAGTTCTATGTTGAGTCTACACTGTCCAAGGGGTATGGCATGGGGATCAAGCCAGCACTAGACAGGACCAACTCCCCAGCCACCAGTCAAATGGACCTCTTTAGGTGGTACAGGGTAGATACAAGACTGTCGACTCCCCAGGGACTGAACTGTTAGTAAAACTGTAATTGACCAATTTTATATCTTGGGCTGTTTAAAAGAATACGTTTGAGATGGGGACATAACGGAGCGCTTGCCTAACATGCACAAGGCCCTGGATTCCTGGTCCCCGCCCCACCCTCGAAAGGAGCATGTCTGCTTCCATCTTTGATGTGCAGGTTCTCTCGGTTGTCCGTTTACTTTATGAGCAGGATGGTGTAGAGATTATGACACCTGCCGGAAAATCAACCCACAGGGCTGGGGAGATGGCGCTGTAAATAAAATGCTTGCCACACAAGCTTGAGGGTCTGAGTTCAGATCCAGGCACACACATCAAAAGCCAGGTGTAATGGCGAATGCCTGTAAACACAGCTCTGGGGAGGTGGAGACAGGAGGATTCCTGGGGTTTGCTGGCCAGCCAGTCTAGCCACTGAGCTCCAAGTTCAGTGAAAGACTGTCTCAAAGAAATGAGAGAGCTGTCCAGGTCGCTACCCTGTGCTATGTCTGCACCTTGTGAATTCGGTAACACTGTGGCTGTAGACTCTCTTCCCAGAGGCCACACCATGGTGGTGGGAATATTTCCATCAGAGAATTTGGTAAATATGTTAGGCATTTTTCTTTCCTTCTGGAAAACAAGTTGCTACTAGCCACTCGCCAACACAGTAGCAAAAAGGATCCTCGTTACAGGCAGGACACAGCTGGCCAGATCAACCCTGGGGTCAGTCTTTGAACAAGGCCACCGTCTGGATCCTGTGCTGTGTTAGAATCTGAAGTGTGTGTGCTTTGAGGAGTGGACCTTCTCCTGGCCTTATCAGTCCCGAGCCCTCCATTGAGAAGCCTAACATGGCCTTCTTGGGGTTTCTGCTCAGTGTCTACTCCATCCCTAGCTCCCGATGAAGGCCTTTCCCTGGGCCACTCAGCCTTTTGGACACTACTGAATGGGTCGGCTGGGGCCTTCTTGCTTCTTGTAGGAGGCTCTTTCCAGCCTTCATTGAGATGGGCGTTCTCTGTAGCTGAAACAGAGTGCCAAATCTGATGACCTCCATGTTCTCTCCCTCACAGGCGACATTTAAAGGCTGGATGGACATCATGTATGCAGCTGTGGATTCCAGAGGGGTAGGTTGACACTAGCTTCTCCCAGCAAAACCAGCATGTGAGGCTTCTGGTCTCACGGCAGGAGGAGCAGGATGTGCTCAGGTCAGCCTTAGGTTCAGCTTCCTGGGGGTGCTCAGGCCCGGCCCTGCAGCAAGGCCATGTGATCTTTCATGGAGTCCCCAAATTCCCAAACACGTTTCAAATCCAACCCCACTGTGGATTTTTCATCCTCACTCAGGAGAATGGGGAAAGGGAGGCAGCCGAGATGTAGATGAGTTTCTCCTTGTGCTTGTGCTGAGGAAAGACTGAGAGATGAGTCAGTGTAACCCAGTCTCTCATTGGCCCAGGGACTGGATACACACTAATATGGGGTCACCCCTTAGCGTGGCATGCCACATGTCCTTGCCTGCCTCCATCACCTCCACACACCCCTACCGTCCACCTCTGGCTACCACTTACCTCTACCTACCCACCTCCACTCTGAACACAGCCATTCAGGGTCACGTGCACCCGGAATGGCGCCAGTCCTCTGGACACACACACACACACACACACACACACACACACACACACACACACCACGGCCCCCACTGCAGCCCCTTCCTGCCTGTGTGACAGCCCTGTCTGATTTCTCCCCGCAGTATGAGGAGCAGCCGCAGTGGGAATACAACCTCTACATGTACATCTACTTCGTCGTCTTCATCATCTTCGGCTCCTTCTTCACCCTGAACCTTTTTATTGGTGTCATTATTGATAACTTCAACCAACAGAAGAAAAAGATACGTAGAGTGTTGGCTCCACCTGGCGGGGGGGGGGGGGGGGGGGGCAGGGCCACAGGGGAGGACTGGGTGCCGGAGGCCCCTGTCCCACCTGCTCTCTCGGGAATCAGCCTCTTTCTTTATTCCCATGAAATACAGTGGGGAGGGCGTGGGCATGGCCATGAAGAACAGAAGGGACTTTGGTGGGTCTCTGCCTTCCCCCATCTAGCTAAGAGATTCGGGGGTGAGAATTTGGATTATGAACCTGATCTGTGGTCTAGAGTTATGGGTGGGGCTGTGCAGAGGCCCCAGGAGACACACCAGAGAGGCCATGATTAAGCTGTAGCGGAACCAAGTGAGATGCTCAGAGAGATGCCTCTGTCCGGCTGACTGAGCCAAGGAGAGGGTCAAGTGGACACTGGACCTGCAGACCACAAAACCATAAGGATTTCCCAGAGAACAGGGAGGGACCTTGGAAAGGCAGATTTGGGGTGAAATCTCTCCAAATACACCTTTTGGGACAGGAAGTTATGAAGTGGTTGAGCCTGGCACCTTCACCCAGGAGGCAAGATCCTGAGAACCCCAAATTTATGCTAGTGCTGTCTTTCTATACTTAGGGGGTCAGGACATCTTCATGACAGAGGAGCAGAAGAAGTACTACAATGCCATGAAGAAGCTGGGCTCCAAGAAGCCCCAGAAGCCTATCCCACGGCCCCTGGTGAGCTAGGCTCCCTGGCAGAGTCGGGGAGGGTCTTCTCCGGAGTCCTGGGGTCCTCCCTCGAAGCCAGTCGTCAAGAGCTCTTGAGTCTGCAGCCCAGCTGAGAGGCGCGCTCAGAGTCTCACCCACACAGAGGTCTGAGCCTCACACAGGTGGTGGGAACGGCATGAGGAGGCAGAGACATCCAGGACACGCTGCATACTCATGGAACTCGGCGGCTTCCCCCCCTTCCCTTCAGGGGTGCAGGTTCTTTCCAGGGAGTGTAGTGAGCTTGTACATCCCTACCCCGACTCACAGTCCCATCATCAGAACATGGGTAATTAGAGAACTGTTCCCCTTGTGAGCAGAGCCGGGGTGGGTGCTAGGCTCTCGGCTAGCCTGACTCCGTGGCTCCACCAAGCCCTTCTCAAAAGCAGGATGAGGAATTGAGTCGTGTGTAATTTCAGCACTTGGGAGGCAGAAGCAGGAGGATCACTGTGAGTTCAATACCAGCCAGGACTACATATTGAGACCCTATCCTAAAAACAAACAAGCAAACAAAAAAATAGAATGGGGGAATATTCAAATTAGGTGAGATGTCCCTAAACCGCCAGCCAATTGGAGAGGCCCAATATTTCAAACCTTCCATCTGATTCCTCCCAACTCACCCTGTCCTCTCCTAAATTAGAGGTAGGTGTGTGTGTGTGTGTGTGTGTGTGTGTATGTGACAAAAAAGAGAAAGGACATACTTTTAATCTTATCTCTTCCTTCAAATAATCTGGGCTCATTTACAATTAAACAGACAGAGTAGCTGACGAGATGGCTCAGTGATTAAGACTGTGTGCTGCTCTTGCAGAGGACCTGAGTTCAGTTCCCAGCACCCACATCAGGTAGTTCACAGCTGCCTGTGACTCCAGCTTCAGGGGTCCAGTAACATATTTTGTATTCCACAGATACCTGCACTCATGTATACATACATTTGTGTGCCTACATGCAGGCGCACAATATACACATTTGAAAAAATACAAAGTTCTCTAAACATATAAAATAATTTTATTCAGTAGAATAAGTAACATCCATTTCATAAAAAGCATGAAGAAAATCTATTAATCTGAAGGCAAATACAAGTGCTAGGACTGAAGTTTAAATTTGCCCTTGAACCTCCAGGATGTAAGATGAAAGAGCAGGACAGTGGATGGTGTGCTGAAACCCAGGGTAAAAGTCCACCTGAAGTCCACCAGGATGGCCTGGCGGAAGAGGGAGCCTCAGGGCTGGGCCTCAGTTCCTGGAGGGGATGGGCTATCACATAGGAGGCCAACTGGCCTACCTCCATGGTTTCCCCCTTGACATGTGCCGTGCAGTGGGGGGTGAGGGCCGTAGTCTCCCCAAGGGCGGTGAGTAGGATGCGAATTGTCTGGGCTGACTGGCAGCAGAGTCTCCTGGGGTCCCTGCTGCACTGAGCCCCTCATCTCTTCTTCTAGAACAAGTACCAGGGCTTCATATTCGACATTGTGACCAAGCAGGCCTTCGACGTCACCATCATGTTCCTCATCTGTTTAAACATGGTGACCATGATGGTGGAGACAGATGACCAGAGCCCTGAGAAGGTCAACATCTTAGCCAAGATCAACCTGCTCTTCGTGGGCATCTTCACAGGCGAGTGCATTGTCAAGATGGCTGCCCTGCGTCACTATTATTTCACCAACAGCTGGAACATCTTCGACTTCGTGGTTGTCATCCTCTCCATCGTGGGTGGGTATGCAAGTGGGCGGGACCGAAACCCTGCCCGGGCCCTAATGCAGCCCTGTGTTCTCTGCTCATGTCTAGGTTCTCTCACCTTCTTTCTCTATTCCTCACCTCCTCCTCCTCCTCCCTGCCCCATATTCCTCATCTCTCCCTTCCCTTTTCTCTCTCTCTCTCTGTCTCTGTCTCTGTCTCTCTCTCTCTCTCTCTCTCTCACACACACACACACACACACACACACACACACACACACGCACACACACACACTCACACTCACACTCACACACACACTAGCACAGACCTATACATTACTCTAAAAAGAACTTGTCTGGGAGGGTCCATTCAAGCCAAAGTGGCCAACCTGAAGAGAGCCCAATACCCCATCCTGACCCCACCCTCCCTGGGACTCAGCTCTGTGGCTATTCAGAAAACATCAAGATTAAGACTAGGAAAAGGCATGGCCACGGTAGAGACTCTCCTGTCCTCCAGACAGAAGCTTCCAGCCTAGGCTGAAGAAAGAAGAATCAAGTTGAGTCCCTAAGAATGAGAGGCAGATTGCCTGATAGTGTAGAAGACATAAATCATTCCTGAGAATGGAAAATCCTGCAGTCCGACTTGTGTGCTAGGTTCTTGCAGAATCAGTGCCCCCTGCAATTCACCTGAGAAGGGACAACACAGGACAAGAGCTTAACACAGACACAGTCCCCACCACGTCTGTTCAGTCCCGGAACCCAAATTCCTATGACAGCTTTATTGAGATGTGATTCATGTACTGTAAAATTCACAGAAGGTTAACTTAAAATTCACTTGACAGTGAGCATTCTGTGCATCTCAATACCATTAGGCATTGCTTCACACGAGGGATATGTTCTGAAAAATGTGTCCTTAGGTAATTTCATCATTGTCTGAGCATCGCAGGATTTTTCTAACACAAAGACAGCTACAAGGTCACTGGGCAGTACAATCCTGTAGGGCCATCGTCACACTGGTCTGCCGTTGGCTTGACGCTGGTTATGTGGAACGTGACTGGATTGTCACCAGACTGAGCAACCATTGCCACTGCGTAGTGCTAGCAAGCCCCCAAGAGAGACTCTGCCCACTGGTATCCCCTCTCCATGTCTGCTCTCCCTCAGCCCCTGGCAGCCACTAATCTAAAATAGTCAAGAATTGTCAAACCATTTTCTGAAGTGGTTGCACCGTTTTACATACTCACCATTGGTAATCAGAACTCCCATTAATCCACCTCCTCACCAGCACACGGCCTGGCTTTCTCTGATGGTTACGGCCGCCCTGGTGAGAGTACTGCCTCATTGGCGTTCGGGTTGCTGATGCCCTGGTGGCTAATGCCCTGACTGTCTTTCCTCTGCTTACTAGCCATCTCTTTCTCTCCCATAGAGAATAGCTGTTCAAAACTTTTGTTCATTGTAAAAATTAGAGTATTTTATCTTTTTTATTGTTGAGTTGCAGGAGCACTTTATCTATTCAGGATTCTAGTCCCTTATCAAATACACAAATCAAAAATATTCCCTCCTCTTCTCTGTTTTTTCCTGTCTTTGTGATGTCTGTTGAAGCATGGGTGTTGCTGTTTCTTTTGCTTTAATTTCAGTCTAATGTTGACCCTGTATATTTTCCTTTGTTGTGGTACTTAGAGCCCAATCCTTGACCCCACGCCCATTCCTGTGAGTGCACATCTGCCTTTCTGCCAGAAACATCATCTACCTCTGTGAAGCCAAAGAGGGGTTAGGGCAGGGACTGCTGCTGTGGCAGTGATGGGCAGGCATGTAGAACATGAAGTAGGCTCAGAAATGCCCCAAGGCCCCAGGTAGAGTAAGGACAGCCCTGCGCCTCATGGGCCCGGAGGGCAATGTAGGAGATACAGTATGTCAGCTAGAGTGGGCCACGAAACCTTGGAGGCTTTGGGAGGTGCAGCATGTACCTCTAAATCACCTGCTGGCCCTGGTGCTGGACTGAGCCAGGGTCTGGCTAAGAGCAGCCATGGAGCCAGGGGTCTGGGTTTCATCCCAGCTTGTCACTTGGGTCGGTGACCTTCCTTTTGTTCCATCTTCTGGGGGGAAGATGATGCTGGTGGCCCCCTTTCCCAGAGTGCTGGGAGGCTAGTGAAATGAAGGCTGTGAAGGGCATGACCCAGGGCTCCTGACACATGCCAGCCATCAGCATGACGATACAGAGCCAGGAAAAGTCCTTACACCCCAAGAGGCCAGTTTACTTCACGCTTTCTTCCGTAATATACCTGTGCTCTTAGAGATCCAAAGGTGGGAAAGTGCTGGAGCTGAGGGATGATAGGAACCATCACAGAGACACTGAGCTTGCTCTGTGTGGATAGCACTGAGCCTAGGCCAATGTGTCCTGACCCTTAGGAGGCACCTGCAGTGTCTGAATTTGTGAAGAGGAAATGGGTGAGGGGTAGAGCTGGGATTTCACATCTCCAACAAGCCTCCGGGAGAGCCCTGGGTTGCTGGTCCTCAGAACATACTTTGAGTAGTGAGGAGCTGGAAGCTTTGAGCTCGGGTTCCTGCTGGGCTGCTGGAGTGCTGAGTGAGTACCCTCTGGCCTCAGAACCCATGTAATGGTGTGCTAGCATACCTCCATTGTACGGGTGCATCCTTACAAGCAGAAGAACAGCACTGAGAAGACATTTAGCAAAATATAGGCCTTTCATCTCCTGGGTCACAGAGGCAAGAGGAGGCCAAGTCCTAGAATGTCCCATTGACCTGGTCATCCTAGAAGGGCCTTCTCCTATACAGACACACTTGCCCTTAGTGAGCCTGGCCTGGAAGGAGGGTGGAGGTGCCATGGTGACCACAATATTGCTTGTTTCCCTTAGGCACTGTCCTCTCTGACATCATCCAGAAGTACTTTTTCTCCCCAACGCTCTTCCGGGTCATCCGTCTGGCCAGAATCGGCCGCATCCTCAGGCTGATCCGAGGAGCCAAGGGGATCCGAACACTGCTCTTTGCCCTCATGATGTCCCTGCCTGCTCTCTTCAACATCGGCCTCCTGCTCTTCCTCGTCATGTTCATCTACTCCATCTTCGGCATGGCCAACTTTGCTTATGTCAAGTGGGAAGCTGGCATCGATGACATGTTCAACTTCCAGACCTTCGCCAACAGCATGCTGTGCCTTTTCCAGATCACCACATCAGCCGGCTGGGATGGCCTCCTCAGCCCCATCCTCAACACAGGCCCCCCATACTGCGACCCCAACCTACCCAACAGCAATGGCTCCCGGGGGAACTGTGGGAGCCCAGCAGTGGGCATCCTCTTCTTCACCACCTACATCATCATCTCCTTCCTCATCGTGGTCAACATGTACATCGCCATCATCCTTGAGAACTTCAGTGTGGCCACAGAGGAGAGCACAGAGCCCCTGAGCGAGGACGACTTTGATATGTTCTATGAGATCTGGGAGAAGTTCGACCCAGAGGCCACCCAGTTCATTGAATACTTGGCCCTGTCTGACTTCGCAGATGCCTTGTCTGAACCACTCCGTATCGCCAAGCCCAACCAGATAAGCCTCATCAACATGGACTTGCCCATGGTGAGCGGGGATCGTATCCACTGTATGGATATCCTGTTTGCCTTCACCAAGAGGGTACTCGGGGAGTCTGGAGAAATGGATGCTCTGAAGATCCAGATGGAGGAGAAGTTCATGGCAGCCAATCCTTCCAAGATCTCCTACGAGCCCATCACCACCACCCTCCGACGAAAGCATGAGGAAGTGTCGGCCACGGTCATCCAGCGGGCCTTCCGGAGGCACCTGCTGCAGCGGTCAGTGAAGCACGCTTCCTTCCTCTTCCGCCAGCAGGCGGGCAGCGGCCTCTCTGATGAGGATGCTCCTGAGCGAGAGGGTCTCATCGCCTACATGATGAATGAGAACTTCTCCCGGCGCAGTGGTCCACCCTCCAGCTCATCCATCTCCTCCACATCCTTCCCCCCGTCCTACGACAGCGTCACGAGAGCCACCAGCGACAATCTCCCAGTGCGAGCATCTGACTATAGCCGTAGTGAAGATCTCGCAGACTTCCCTCCATCTCCAGATAGGGACCGGGAATCGATAGTGTGAGCCCGTCCACCGCTGGCCGTGGTCTACCCTGTTGTATCGTGACAAACCTGAGTGCAGTTAAAACCAGTGTCGGCTGAGGCCTTCCTGGCTTCGGGCTTCGGAGGTGACAGATGAGCCTTGATTTGGAGGAACCACAAGGCAGAGTTCTGTGTCTGCGTTGAAGCCAGAAGCAGCTGGAGGAACCCCTATTGGTAGAGGCCTGTCCCTGAGGCCTGGCACACCCTAGTAGCCTGTCTGGCCAGGCTCTGAACAGCAACTCTGCCCCAGCCTCTGAGGTGGAATGGAAAACACACTGTACATGTTATGAACAGGCTTTCATAGATTTATTATATTTGATATTTTTTTACTTGAGCAAAGAACATCTTTTTCCATGAACATCTGCAGCAGTTCACACTGCCTCTTCTCAACCCTGAACAAGACTGTCAATTGAGCTGCCGAACTCTGCTCTCAAAGCTAAGTGGGATCCAGCGTGGCTTCCTCAGGCCTCATGCCCAAAGGAGGAACCAGGAAGGCCTAAGCCCTTCACACACACACACACACACACACACACACACACACACACACACACACACACACTTCACACACCAGGCCAGACAGAGGCCTCAGGGGCCCAGGGGCCCCTCAGGCAAGTGTGGTGAGCTGCTCCAAGGGACACAGGTTTCCTTCCTGGTCCCAAAGCGTGAGGGTCTTCCAGTGGCACTCACTCTGCACCCAAGTTGTCCCTAGGATTTCATTTTCCTTTTTATTCAGGCTTCACCGGGGTCAGTGCTATGAAAATTAAAAGCTCCCCGACAAGCAGCCTAGGTCTCAGACGGATTCTGCTCTTTCTCCCTCTCCCGTAAGAGTATTACTGTTGGAACCCAAGGGTATGAGGGGGCCAGCCCCACTCACAGCTAGGCACTGGCTTGCTCCAGGGCTGTGGCAGGCCCTTTCGACAAGCCAAGGGAAGAGAAGGCTGGTCCACGTGGGCTGTTGAACGGTGCCCAGCCATGGCAGCTGCACAGTCCACCTGACAAAGGACGTGGTCTCCGTTTCCCAGGTTCCCCTGGGGTTTCTCTGCCTCTGAGCATTTGTGGAGAGGATTCCCATCGGGGCTCCAACTCCTCTTCAGACACTGTGGAAGTGGGAGGGGAGCAGCCTGGCCTTGCCTAGAGAAAGGCCCTGGATGGTCCCACCTGGTTCTGTGCCCTGGGAGGGGACAAGCCATTTATCCCATTAGGGAAGGAGGCAGTGTGGCATCGAGACCCAGCACACGGTCTGGAGTTGTCCGGACGCAGGATCCCTGAGGGCAGGGGTCTGACCATCCCAGGAGTCTTCCGAGAAGGCTTTTTCAGGGAAAAATGATTTTAGTAGTCCAATTATCCCCAGGACCCCTTCAGCTGCTGACAATCCTATTTAGCATATGCAAATCTTTTTAATGTAGAGAACCGCTGGGGTGACGAGATTGGCTAGTGGAGCCTGAGCAGGCAGGGACTCGGCTGCCCAGGCCTAGCTCTCCCGCAGAGCCACCCGGCCGGGGGCACCCACCTCACAGGCCACCTCAGCCTCACTGCTGCCCACTGCAGGCTGGCTGCTCCTACCTACCTCGCCGAGTCGTCGGAGGGCTGGACGCTCACGGCAGTGCCGAAGAGGGGCGCTGTGGGCGAGTCAAGTATTACATTTCTTTTTATCACCTCAGTTCCCTTGGTGGCAACCGGCCCCGACCCCACCCACCCCTGGAGACTTATCCAGCGTCCCCATGGAGTCCAGTGTGGGGAGCTTGGTTTTAACTGTCCTGGTGACGCTTCTCTGAGTGGAAATCTTATTTTTGTAGATCTGTGCTTTGCTCTCAAGGCTTGGAGAGATGTGTGTCCCTCCCTGGCGCTCACGTCATGCATGTGGCCTGGGGCTGGCGGGGCTGCCGTCCCAGCTGGCCGGAAGGACACCGTGGTTTCGAGTGTGTGGATAGCCTCAGGGCCTTAAGACAGGTGCCTGGGGCTGGCCGCAGACAGGACGACCAAGGGCAGGAGCCAGCGCGCCCCAACTCCTTGGCTCGGCATGGTCTCTTTTTCCAGAACTGCACAGCGATGCGCAGGGGGGGGGGATAAGAAAATTGAAGGAGGAGGGGCGTGCATATGTGTCAGGTGTTGTCCGAAATCAATGAGCACTTCTCACCAAGCTTCGTGTATAAATGAAATACATTATTTTTCAAACAAACTAATAAATGGCTTACATGACCTGGCCTGGGCTCTGTTCTGGGTTGGGTTGGTCTAGGTTGGGTTGAGGTGTAACATGGGCACCGAGGAAGGGGCAGGACGGCAGAGGCTGGAGGACCTGTGAGGAAGCCTTGGCCTGAGCGGGTCTGGAGAGAGGCGGTGGCGGTGCTCAGGACTCAAGAATGACTTCAGGTTGTTGCTGTGGAGACTGGCCAGAGGCAAGGGTCCAGCCAGCACAAGTGGGGTGCAGATGGGCAGCACACCCCCCAGGAGAAGAGGATACCTAGGCCGTTCCTTCAGGACCTCCTGCTCTAGGGCACTGTGGAGAAAGGAAACCGCACCCCCAGGTGCCAAACCAGAGGCAGCCCCAGGGCGGATCCCTGGCTTCGTGGTCCCTCAGTCCACTGTAGCTCCATGCTGCCAGCCTACAGGACCTCCTTAGGCTAGACTCGGTAATGCCCTCTGTCATGACAAGCAAACCCTTAGCTCAGTGTGCAGCAGGTCACCCCAGGAAGTCCTCCCCCCCCCACCTGGAAATCACCCTTTCCAGCTCTGTTTCAGAATCTATTAACAGTGGTACGATACACATAGCATTGAACTCACCGCCTTAATTGTGCAAAGTGCCCAGTTCAGTGATAGTCCACATCTTGCCAACCCCCAGAGCTCTTCATCTGGTAGAACTGAGCGTGTGTACCCAGCAAGCCTGCCCTCAGTCCTCCCCACAGGCCCGCCCCACTATCTCCGTGCCTTCGACACCACTAAGGACCTTATAATCGGACCCTTGTGGTTGGTGGGTTGGTTTTGCTTTTCTCCTTTGCTGCCCTGCCTTCTCCTGGCTCTTGATTGCGTCTTTCCATCCCCAAGCCCTTCCAGGAAGTGAAAAGAGTGTGGCTTTGGAGAAGAACCTGTCCTGAGCCAGGGCCTCTCCACCGAGCCCCAGGCCAGTGCGCTCAGCAACCTGCTCTGGGTATTTCTAGACCTTCCAGCCAGACCACCTAATGCTGAACTCAACTAACTCCCTGCCTCGCCCCAGGCCCATTAATGCCTTCTTTAATGCCCACCCTAACACCAACACACCCCGTCCAAGCTCGGGGGCCCCAGCTCCTCGGTGACTGAAATCCCACTGCTCAGGTCTAACTTGTCCTCCTTGTTAGGTTGGGGGTCTGCCTTGCCTCTTGCAGACCACCAAGCACTTCCTTTGCTAACTTGATCTGCTGCACACCCTTTCCTCGGTGGCCAGGGTGATATTTCAGTGGCTTCTGTTGCCTCTGGCCCCACTGACCTCTGTAACCACATCTCTCCAGCCCTCAAGGCCCCAGGCTCTTCCTGCCTGCCTCACCAGCTGCTGTGCCCTCTACCCAGAACACCCCTTGTTCTTCTCAGGGTCAGGACTCTCCTCTGGGAACCTTGCCTGACATGGCCCAGCTCCCAACCCATCACTGGCCCTCATCCTGAAACTTCCTCTCACAGCTCTCCTCTCTACAAGTGCCCATGGCGTGGTGAGCAAACAGGAACCCCGATATAACAGACCAGTCTCGCTGCCCCTCACTCACTCAATGGGGAACCCCCTTCCTGGGCCTGGGTGAGGACAAGCAGAGCCTGTGGTGTATGCCTGGGGACCAGAACAGCAGCCTACCATTGCTTTTCCTGTGTTCTAAGCCTGGCATGATCATGTCCGGTGCTAGGGGCAGGGTGGCTGGGTGGCTTCTCCCAGCCAGGTGTAGTTAGGGACACTTTGGTGGTCTGTTAGGAGACCACTGCTGTGCCTTCTCCCTGCAGTTTCCCAAGAGATGCTCCTTTTCCAGATCCCGGATGGTCGTTGTCCTTTCTTTGGGTACTCATAGGTCCACCCAGCCTCCTACCAATATAATCACCATGCCCTTGAGCTTGCCTAACAAGGCTGCATCCTCCATGTCTGACATGCCACAGTTTCCCAAGAAGCCTCCAGAAGTGCAGCCCCCCCCCCCACACACACACACACCGGAAGCCTGAGCTTAGGAGGTGGCACACACCTGTCTCCCAGGCCCTTCCTCAAGCAAAGGTCCAGGGTCCTGGAAACAAGATTAAAAGACTCTTCAAAGGAACCTGCTCACTGAGGCTCTCAACTCCCCTTTCTCAGACTCTTCTTACACCCTCGACGAGACCGGGGTCTGAGTGACATTCCCTTGTAAGTGATCCCCACGTGAAAGACAATCATCTGACACCCCGACACTGTTGGTCACTCCCTCGGTCACCTTCTTCATTGTCTTTCCTTCAACCAACCAGTGCCTCTCAAAGGGCAGTCCGCATCCTAGGACAGGAGGCCACAACCAGCTTTTTAATAAGCATCTGAACCCAGTGGCACCCTGTGTGGTGGGGACCTGTGACTTCGTGGAGTCCATCTCACATGTGTCTAAGGCTCAGGGGAGTGTCTGTGTGGTCCCTGCCAGGGGACGGCAAATAAACGTCTCACAAAAATTTCCACGGGATAGAATTTAAAAGAAACACCAGAGGGGCTGGAGAGGTGGCTGTGTGGTTAGGAGTTCTGGCTGCTCTTCCCAAGGACCTGGGTTTGATCCCCAGAACCCACATGGCGGTTCACAACTATCTGCAAATGTAGTGTAGTTCCAGGGGATCTTATACCCTCTTCTGGACTCTGTGGGCACCAGGCATACATGTGGTTTACAGACATACATGCAGGCAAAGCATCCAGATACATAAAAAAAGAATTAAGAGAAACACCAGGAGTGGGCTCATGTTCTTTGTCCTCACCACTGTGTCCTGGAGACCTCCCTCGGAGGCTGGGTGTGGAAGGATTACATGAAGAAAAAGCAGTCTGAGGCTGCTGCCCCCACCACAGGGATGTACAGGGCTCCGCTCTTCTCTCTCCCACACTCCAGGGACACTAACTACACCCTCAGCCTAGATCAGCATCTCCCGCTGTTCTAGAGGTCAGAGTTCCGAGTCTGGGGTCCTGATCTCCTCTATGTGGGGCCTTCAACCACCTTGGAGAGTGTTGTGATTGGGGCTAAAATGTCACAGCTATCACCAGGCCAAATGGGGTTGAGGCTGGGGTCTGGGTACAGATGACGGTGAGTGGCAGATGCCAGTTCCTGTGTCAAGGGGAAAGGCATGCAGCCGGGAATCTCAACCCTTGGCAGGGAGAGAGATGCTCCTGGACGGACGTCAGCTCTCACCCCGGGGCCACAGCGTTGGCAGCTACCCTGGCCCATGCCATCAGCCCTCCACCATCAGCCCTGACAGCCACGAGACTCGGTGTCCAGGAGGTCGGGAGGGACAGGGAGAAAGATGCCTGGGCCCTCCTAGAGGCAGAGGCCGCAATGAGGGAGGTGACGAGGGGCAAGGCAAGGGTGCGACGGAGACCTTTAATGGGCTCGGGAGCCTCCCCCCGGTGCCACCCAACCCTGGCTGCTCCTCAGGATCTGGCTGCCACAGTGCCCTGCCCTCAGGACTCTGAGCACACCTGACGTTACCAGACGAAAGGCTGCAGCAGGCCAGGCCAGGCTGTTTGCTCATAACCTTGACTCCAGCCTTAGCCCTGGCGCCCATCACAAATGAGGTGTGAGGATATTTGTAGGATCAGTAGACTGGTCAATCAACCAATCCACCGTGTGGCTTCACCCGGACCACTCCATTTGAGCCCTTCCTGTTCCTGAGGTCTCCAGCTCCCCTCCCCCCATGCAGGACAACTGTCCACTCTGTGTTTTTCTGGAAAAAAGCCAGATACAGGCCTATTTGGGATCTTCACCCAGATGGATTCACCTATACCCAAATGCCAGGAATGAATCTCAGGCTTCCTGTCCCAAACCCCCTTAGGCCACAGCCTCAGCACTTTCCCAGGGATAGAAGAAGGCAGAGTGGCCAGGGAGACTTTGAGCAGACTGGGTGCTGAGGGACTTTGCTCAGAAATGACACAGGGTGACAGGTGCCCAGTTCTGAGGTGCAGGGTGTCTCACAGGGACCTTAAGGCCACGCTGCTGGCATCCATCGCTCTTCATGGGTATCCCAAGCCATCTTGAGCAACAGCGGTGAGAGCAGAGCCTGCCTGAGTCCAGCACGAGTGAAGGCCACTCTAACAAGCACTTCCTCCCATGCCAGCTCACAGGGCTGGCATCCTGGGCAGCTGCCAGGCACCTGCTGCTGACAAGAAAAGACCCACCATCACGGCCTTTGTGGAGAGACAGGCCGGCTCGGATTCCTGAGAAGCATGTGAGGTCCCAGCAGAAGTCCGGATGTGGGTTGGCTGACCAGCGGTATGTCCTGTCCTCCTGTCTGTCTCAACCTATGCCCAGCTGAATGTAGGGCACAGCATAATGTAGGTATGAGCAAAACCGGGCTAAGCTTGTCTCCAGGATTTGTCTTTAAAGCCATCTCTCCTTGGAAATCATCTGTCTGTTCCTCCCCGTGGGAAGACCCCTCTTCGTGGACAGCCAGAGCGGGTCCCCTTCTGTGCTCAGGGCTGTGGACACATGGCAAGACAGCAGAACCAAGGAGGGCTTACCCAAGAGAAGAGGCCGGTTTAGCAGAGATAATTGGGCCTCCTACATCCTGGACCAATCCATCACGTTTATAGCCTTCACTCCAGACAGGAGACAAGGAAATGACAAAGCCAATAAGGCCATAAATAAAGTGTAATAAAATAACCGGGATGCACAGCCCATGCCGAGCCCAGAGCCAGGAGCAGGGCTGACCTGAGCCTCCCTCTGCCTTGACTTCACCCACAGGCCCCAAGAGACAGTTAAAACCACTAAGCAGTGTCCATGGAGGTGCCCAGCCGGATTTCCGCTTCTCAGGCCAAAAACCTTGATGTCATCCTTACCTCTCTCTTTCCCTCACACCCCATATCCAATCCGGCAGGAAATCCTGGCTCTGCCTTCAGAACATGGCCCAAGGCTAGCCAGTTCTCATCGCTCCTGCTGCCACCACAGTGCTCCGAGCACCTCTTCCCCATTCTCCCGGAGTCCTCCACAGTGCTCCGAGCACCTCCTCCCCATTCTCCCGGAGTCCTCCACAGTGCTCCGAGCACCTCCTCCCCATTCTCCCGGAGTCCTCCACAGTGCTCCAAGCACCTCCTCCCCATTGTCCCGGAGTCCTCCACAGTGCTCCGAGCACCTCCTCCCCATTGTCCCGGAGTCCTCCACAGTGCTCCGAGCACCTCCTCCCCATCCTCCCAGTGGCCTCCTAACTGCTCTTGTTCCTGATTGTTAGCATATCCGTCAGTAGGGGATCAGTCAACGCAGCCTGCTCATACCCACTGCTCTGCTAGAACTCTCTAGAATCCCCCATCCTGGTCATCCATGGTTGGCTTGGCTCCCCACCACCTACCCCCTCCTCCCTTAGTGCACTTCATATTGCACTCAGCCATATGTACCCCTTGCTGGCTTCCAGATGCAGCAGGCACCACTGGCTTAGGCCTCTGCACTGGCTGATCCTCTGCAGAGGGCTTTCCAAGGGAATCGGGCTCACCTGCTTCTATCTCCAAGTCATTTTATAGATTCCATATAGATTCTTGTAATGACAATGTGACACAGTGAGCATCCTGTCTTCTACCCTTCTACAGTCCACTGTCTTTAAATTAGATTTATTTAGTGAGGTATAATTTACACACAATAAAATTCACCCCTTTAAACGTTTCTGCCTTTAATGTGTGTGTGTGTAGATGGATATCTGGAGGTCAGAGGGCAACTTGTAGCAGTCAGTTGAACTCACATCATCAGGCATGCTGGCAAGCCATCCCACTAACCATCAAACCACCCCACTAACCATCAAGCCATCCCACTAACCATCAAGCCATCCCACTAACCATCAAGCCATCCCACTAACCATCAAGCCATCCCACTAACCATCAAGCCACCCCACTAACCATCAAGCCACCCCACTAACCATCAAGCCACCCCACTAACCTTCAAGCCATCCCACTAACCATCAAGCCATCCCACTAACCTTCAAGTCATCCCACTAACCATCAAGCCATCCCACTAACCATCAAGGCATCCCCTATCCCTCACACTATGGTTGTGTCAATCTTTGTATTTTTCTGTTAGCATCACCTGTTCAGGTGGGTCTGTCTCAGGAATGGTTGGTTGGCTGCTGGTTTTGGCGATAGGGTCTCACTTTAGAGACCAGGCTGGTCTCAGATCCACTGCCTTCCAAGAGCTAGGATTAAATGTGTGCACCATCACACCCATATAGTAAATGTTTTTGGTTGTTTATTCTGGGGGGTAGGTTGTGGGTTTTTGTTTTGTGTCTCAGCAGTTTGAACCTGAATTTCCTTGGTGCTAATGACTGAGTTTTTTGTCAGGTAGTGATTGGCTGTTCTTCTATCTCTGGTGAAATTCTGCCACTGTTTCTGAAACTTTCTATAGAGACACAAACACTTTCAGCATCATTTGGAGGTACCAGACTCCAAGTGAGACAGTGTTCTGTGCTGAGGCTCGCTGTATGACCCAGCTCTACCTCCTCATCTGTGAAATGGGGTGTGTGATTCTGTATGCGCAGACATGGAGGGAACATACAACCATCCCCCGATATGGTAAGCACCTTGTCAATGTCCAGTGTGGCAATGATCACGACTAACTCCTGAGTGGCTCTTCCTTGCTAAGAAGGTTGTGTCTCACTGATGGCAGGTGGAGAGATAGACAATCAGTGCCTGCCAACTACAGTGCCACCCAGTGAGTTCCAGAATTATGGTTCAGTGACATGCTCCAGCAGGTCCCTTCCCCAGCAGAGGGCCACCCCCACAGCCATGCCAGCAGGGAAGGCTAGAGCTATGCACACAAAGCAGCAAGAAGTTGACCTCATTACCTGACCAATCACCCCCCAAATGGCCCAGGGCTCAGTTCCTCAGTGAGTTATGGGGGAGGAGAAGGCATTGGGGGAAGTAAAATGCCTTTAAAGGTCTCATCTCCAACCCTGTGGGTTCCACATGCCTGCCAGTCCACCATATGACTCTCCCCTAGTCAGCTCCACTATTCTGTGGGGACCCATGTGACCTCTACAGGGAAGCTGGACTCCAGTTTAAGTGTCTCCCTTCCCTGGGCCTCCTCCCTCCAGGGCAGTGGGGTGGGAAGGAGGGCAGCTGCCTTAGGAGATCAACACAGGCAGATCTGGGGCTGGTGCCAGGTGCCACAGACATGGGGGAGAGGTGATCGGAGGACATGCAGCTCAGCAGAGCCCGGGCCGCCGAGGAAGGAGAGGAGGTGGGGTGCTGGGGTGCAGCGGGAAGCCCACAGAAGGAAGGCATTCAAAGGCTGGAGCTTTGGGAGCTCTAGGAGATCAGACCAGAGAGAGGTGGAGGTCAAGGGACAGGGGGTAGGTGGGGAGAGATCAACTTCTCCCCTCCTCCTCCCAGCCCTTCATCTCCACTAAACATGCTCTCCACCTCATTGTCACCTCCTTGACTGTGGGCAGCCCTGTTCAGCCTACTCAGCCACAGCTCCCCACCAGGACTCTCTTGCACCCTGGCAACCCCACACCCTGTTCTTCCTCAGCTGCCTCCTGAGTGCCACCCTCAATACCCACTGCCTCCAGGCTCTAGCCTCAGAGGCCCTAAAAAAACAGCGTCCTCCCCAGCTGAAGATCAGGCAGGTCAGGGCTGCCAAGCCACGCATCTGCCCCTCCCCCTGCCTTGCCAGGCCGACTTCTCTTCTCCAGAGACCCGTGAAGGGAGGGTGGGAATGTGCTGGGCAGTGGAGCTGAAGCCCAGCCATCTAGGTTGACATCAGCAACCACCCCAGGGGTGGCAGGAGGCTCCAGAGCCAGAGGGGTTCCCTCCCTCCTCCCTTCCTCACTGTCACCAAATGAAGTCTGAAGCATGGAACTAGCTGGGGAAACTAAGGCACCTGCCCATTCTTCATGTAGCAAATGTGTTTGGAGCATCTTACAGTAATGAGCAAAGTCGGGCTTGTCTTAAAGGAACTAATGATTAATAAACACTGGGCATTGCTGAGGTATGCATGCCTCTGGCTGTGACTGGGAGGGCCTTTCCAGAGAAGGTTACCTGAGTAGGGAACACTGAGGGTAGCGGCACCATCCTGCAGGCGGGGACCCAGACTGGATAAAAGCAAAAGGGGGGAACATGGAGCCCAGCGTTCCCTTCTCTGCTTCCTGATCGACCCGGGACCGCTGTCATGTTGTCTTCCGCAGCACGATGGACTGCACCTCAGAAGTAAGCTCCCCCAGCTCCTCACACCACTTCGTGCTGGGTATTCGGTCCCTGTGACGAGAACAATTCGGGGAGAGAGCTGGGGTGACATGTGGCATTGGAACTGACCTAAAGAGGGCATTTTCAGGCAGAGGGGAGGGTAAGTGTGAGATTCTGAGGTAAAGGAGACATGACCCATTCTAGAAGGGCAACATGGTCCATGTGGGTGGAGCCAGCAAATAAGAGGTGGTGCAGGCTGGAGAGGTCCAGGAGAGGAGCCTGGACATGACCTGAGGTATATGCAGCTGCTAGAGAGGTTCAGGAGAAGAGCCTGGACATGACCTGAGGTATATGCAGCTGCTGAAAGAGGTTCAGGAGAGAAGCCTGGACATGACCTGAGGTATATGCAGCTGCTGAAAGAGGTTCAGGAGAAGAGCCTGGACATGACCTGAGGTATATGCAGCTGCTAGAGAGGTCCAGGAGAGGAGCCTGGACATGACCTGAGGTATATGCAGCTGCTGAAAGAGGTCCACTCCAGCAAATACTTTTGTTTATGGGCTGTGGCTGCTCATGAGGCCTGTGCTTCAGCAAGACCCCACCCTCTGGAAGGAATTGTGCAAGACAGATTGGTGGGTGAAAAATGAGCCAGTGGCCTCTACAGGGAGAGACGATGGTGGGTTAGGCCTAGGATAGATGAAAAGATGCTATAGTGACCTCCTCAATACCTCCTGGGCAGACCCTCCTACCCCAACTGCCCCCTTGAGACTGCAAGAGGAACTGGTGAGCCACTGAGGACGTATGCCATCTAAGAATGGTCTTAAGGTCCCATTTGCCTGATCTGCCTCTCACAGCAGGCGCTCTAAAAAGGGCCAGCTCCCTGTTGAAGGCAGCACAGGTGCGTCTGACCATGGTACAACACTGGGTTCTGCTGGTGTGAACACGGCTGTGTTAACTACCTCCTCAGCTCACAGCATAACGGTGCAAACTTTTCCTTTTAACCAATGAGGAATGCACACGAGATGTGGGAAGCTGGTGTGGGAGGACCACAGATGCAAGGTCAGCCTGCACCACACAGTAACATCAATGCCAGCCTGGCTACACAATGGATTTGAAGCCAGCCTGAGACACAGTCAGAGCTCCCGTCTTAAAATTCAGAAAACATGGGCCAGCAAGCTGGCTCAGCTGGTAAAGGTGCTTGCTTTTACACCTAAGGACCTTAAGTCCAATCTCTGAACCCACATGGTGGAAAGGAGAGACTCCTGCAAGTTGTCCTCTGACCTCAAGGGGTTTGTGGCATGTGCGCGCGCGCGAACACACACACACACACACACACACACACACACACACGCACACACACACGCACATGCACACGCACATGCACACTAGCGGGGAAGGGGGGATCTAAGAAGCACTGCCACCCCCCTCTGGGTCTAGCACAGACCAGAAGACAGTCGGAAGGAGCAGGCGCCCCACTTCACCTCATCTCTGGGATCGCTGTGGATTGCAGCAGTCTGAGCACAAAGCACATTTTGAACATTGGGGAGTCTCTAGACTTCTCAACATCAGCCCCACTAGAAACAAGGCTGGGCCCTTGTTAGCCTCGGTCATCACACGAGACTCCTGGTTCAAAGCTTTTATTGTGGATGCCTGACTCTACCTCAACATTCTCCTTCACTTCAACCCCAGAAGACAGCCTTCTTCCCAGAGGCTCCTGGATGCTTGTCTACTTGTTCTAGGGACCACAGCTTAGCACACCAGGGACTTCAAGGAGAGGACACTGAGTCCAATCTCCAAAGAGTTAACCAGGGATGAAATCACAGCTACCCACCCATCCCACAGCTCCATAACGAAGGAAAACAGCCCAGTGGCCTCATTAGATTGTCACTTCTGTTCTCCACTGTCCCTGATACCTATGGATAGGAGGGTGATGCCAGCGTCTAAACTCTCCTGGCTGCTTCTCAGAATCCTGAGACTTACATGGACAGCAGACCTCCAACAGATGCCCAAAGCCAACCTCCACAAGGTCTTAGGTCTGAGTGCTTTCATGCAGAAGAAAGGAACACTTCCAGGTGGAAACCTTCCAAATGTGTCTTCCCAGTCACCTTGTCACCAGATTGTCCTAAGCACAAACTTTCTCAGGAATTATCTTTGCCTTTGGCTCTTCACACAGAAAGGTCACATAGTTGTCTGTTTCTGATAGTACACATGCAGCAGGGGAGATGGCTTCAGAGGCATCCTCAACTGGAATGTCCAAAGGAATGCTTGATGAAGAAAGGGGAAATGAGGTCATGATGAAGACAGAAGGGGAGGGAAGCAGGGAAGGACGGGGACCTCACACAGGTCATCTCACTCATGATCTCTTCAGCTGTCCCCCACCATTGCACGCACATAGAAACATCGGCTGGAAGCAGGGACATGCCAGTGTCAACCAGTATATCAACACCTAAATCTTGGTTTTTAGTATCATTGTCCACTAAAAAGAACCAGAACTCCTAGGTAAAGTGGTTAATTCAGGGTTAGAGCAGAGAAAACACCAAGTGTGCCTGGAACATTGTGTTATGCTAGAACATAAAGTGCCCGAAGACTGATGGAGGGATGTCAAAAGACACAGAGGCCAGCTTGGATGGGCCAAGCAGGAACTCAAGAGGGGTGAAAAACGGTGGGTAAAGCTGGTAAAGAATAGGACACCAACACAGGTCCCGCAATTACGGGTTAAGAACAAAGGAAAAGGAACCTTATACAGAGGACCTGGCCGACTGCAACCAAGCAACCAATGGGAGAATTTCCAACGGGTGGAAAAGGACACCATGTGCTGCCTGACGTCAGAAATACCCAACGTCACCTCTGCAATAATCTTGTCCAAAATGCATAGCCTGAAACCAGCAGACAGCATCAAATAGAAACCGAGCAGCAGCATTCTACAAAATTGCTGTCCTGTCCTGTTCAGAATGTCAAGTTCAAGACACACAAAGAACAGGTGATGATTTCTTACAGATTGAAGGATGCTGAAAGCCAGGACAATTAGATGTGATGGGTGACTCAGGGACAGTAAATAATAGACATAAAGGAGAAAAGATCCAGTCAACTGATGGCGTGTGAACAGGGGCCATGGACTAGATGACAGTGTTGGATCAATGCTAGAATTCATGATTTTAGCAACTGCACTGTGGCTTTATGGGAGTATACCTTTACCATCAGATAATGAAGAATTTGTTTTCCAAGACAGGGTTTCTCTATGTAACAGCCCTGGCTGTCCTGGATCTCGCTTTGTAGACCAGGCTGGCCTCAAACTCCCTGAGATCCACCTGTCTCTGCCTTCCAAGTGCCGGATTAAAGGTGTGTGCTACCATCACCCGTTGATAATGAAAAATTTAGAAGGTGACAGAAACCACAATTATCTTCAATTTATTCTTAAATAATTCAGAAAAATGTGTATGCAGTTGTATTATATGTTGTTTCACAAATGTATAATGTAGAGGTTATGTATCTACATGAGCATAGAATGATAATCTAAGCAGGTAAAACACAGATAGCGATGGCCTGCATAAAAAGCACATGGGAATTGCTACAATGTTTCTCTGAGTTTGTCATGACATTAAAATAAAATTTACTAAAATATTAGTAGCCAACAGTCACATGGTGCTTTCCTGAGGGCTGTTTGGTATTCACATGATGCTCTGGTTTATATAGCACAATCTTACATTAAAATCAGGTGCTTCGGCTTATGGGGGTGGGGGGAACAGAGGCACACAGTGGTTAAGCTGCTTGTCTGAGCTTCCCTATCTGCTAAAATGACAAGGCTAGGATGTGACACCAAGTCAGCCTGTCTGGCTTGAGTTTGTGCTCTTAGCCTGTACACTGCTCTGCCTCCTGAGCCATGCAGAAAGCTGAGCATGGGACCCGACAGAGCACGTAGAGCAATTCTTATCCTCACATTCTCCCTCGCCCTCTCCCCTCACTCTCCCTGCTTCTCCCCCCCCACACACACACACACAGGGACACACACGGACACTCACGCACGGGTGCACACAAACATGCACACAGCACACAGCTGTCTGGTGCAGAATGTTTGCAGTCTGAAAGATCAAGATTTTATCTTCAGACCTGAGGCTTTCAGAAGGTGGACATTCAGCTTAGAGGCCTAAGCCTTGAGGGCTTAGAGTATAGGGAACAGGAACCTGGAGAAACCCTGAGTCCTGGGGGTTTCCTGTGGCCTTGGCTCAGCATTGTCTTCTCTAGAGCTCCAAACTTGTTTCTTTCTCCAACACTTCTCCACCCATTCCACTCTCATGAATCTACCAACAAAGGGTCTTGACCTTTTTTATATTTTGTGTGTGTGTGTGTGTGTGTGTGTGTGTGTACACACGAATGTCATAGCACAAGTGGGGCTCCGAGGACAACTTATGAGAGTTGGTTCTCTCCTTCTACCACAAGGATCCTGGGGACTGAACTCGGGTTGTCCAGTTTGGTGGCAGGTATTGTTAACCTGCTAAGCCAGCTCCCTGGCCTGCATAATGGCTTCTGAGCAACAGCTAGGACCTTAGAGGAGAATGTGGACCCAGACAGAGCGGCTGGAAGTTGGCTGGCAGCTGACTGAGGAGACAAGAGGACCAGTCATTGAGGTGATAAGAAATGCTGGATGTGCCAAGCCCAGCAACAGGGGTCACTGCAGGAACTGTCCCTGGGGGTGGGGGATGGGATGACCCCTCCCCCTTGGCTCTTTGCCAAAAAACTGGGCAAGATGTACTCCTCACCGAACCTCAGGCAGCAGGAAAGACATCTTAGAGCCAAGACTGAGGGTCAGGAATGATGCCATTTTCATTGGGGCTGTCTAGTCTGAAGGGAAACAGGAGTGAAGGGAGAAAGATGCTGACGTGAGTTCAGAAGCGGAGTGGACCCCCCCCCCCATCACCCTCCCTGCCGAAGGGCCTGTCACAAGGCGGCCATGGCTCACACCTGCTTATCAGGGCTGGGGTGTGGAGAGGGTGTCCTGGACAGGAGATAAGGCAGGGACAGGGCTGTCCACACCAGTCCTGCTCTGCCTCCCTCGTTCACACCTCCTCAGAGGCCCTCAGCCACTCTGCCCGTCCCTGCAGCCTCCACCTGCACCACTACCTCCTCTGCAAACCACGCCTGCGGATGGCCTTTCCCCAGGAAGACACTCTGCCCTGCACAACTAAAGGACACCAAGTGGGGAGGGACCCTTGGGACTGTCTAGCCCATCTCCTTACCTAACTGGTAGGGAACCGAGGAGTAAGGTGCCGCTAACCTGAAATCATATCACAAACACACCTAAGAGTCTGAGTCAGAATCCAGGCCGACCCCAGACCAGACATGCTAGGGTCTAAGCCACAGCCTACAGACCAAAGAAAGGCTTATGGAGGGGGTGAGGGGCGCAGTTACTTGTGTCAGCCTGATCTTAGTCGCACACAGGGAAAGATGGCACAAGGACATGCGTCCTGGCTCCACTCACCTAGGACAAGACGGCCAATGTTCCGTCTGTGCACAGATGACAAGGCTGGCGAGGGGTCTCAGGTGCTCTCCAGGGTGGGAGAGGGAGGGGAGACACAGAGCCTATGCACGGGAAGGCAGGGGTCTTTTACGGGTAGTGGGAGAGAACTACAATATTGTCCTGCCTGATGGTGGAACAAGGAGCCAGCTCTGTCCGGAACTCAGGTCACTGCCTGCTATTGCCCCCGCCCCTGCAGCCCTCGAGGACATTTGGATAGAAAGGATCAGACAGAGGCTGAGGCAGGACATTTCATCTTGTGGGAAGCGAGCTGGGGGGGGGGGACAAGAACAGACACATCCTGAGATCCAGGTTGGGGGTAGGAGAGGGCGGGGCTTCACACCTGCACACAGCTAGAAGATCTAACTTTAGGTCTGCTTCCTGCAGAAGCACCCAGGAGGCCCAGCTCAGCACACTCGCCGCCTTTCTCCCATCTACCTACCATAAAGGATCGTCTCGGGCCAGAGACGGGACACAGCAGGGCCTAAAGCATGGGGACTGAGGGACCAGGCCACAGGGTCAGCAATGCTCAACTCTGGTCTCATAGCCCATTCCTCTATTGTCCCCAGACTGTCTCCAGCCTCCCTGGGTCCCCCACTGGGAGAACAGGAACACTAGTACTCAACAGGATTCACTCAGTTTTTCTGCCTTGTTGGGTAGCTCCAAACATTTAACCAGCTATTACTTGCAGAACTCAATGGGGACCCAGAAAGGAGTCAACCCCATTACATGTTTGCCTCTAGCACATTAGCAGGGTTGAGTGGATGCATGAAAGACTGAATTAAGCCAAGTGATAATTACTGAGCAACCTTGAGAGACAGGGGTGGGCATTAGACCACAGGCTGGAAACCCAAGTTCTTAGAGCTGAGCTTCCTCGCAGCCTCTCCCAAACGGCGGGCACCTGGAAGAGGAAGAGCTTTGAGGGCTGGGAAACACTGATGTGGTGGTGTGCAGCAACGTGATAGTTTCAGGGTTGATGGAAACACAGAACTGTCCTGCCTGGTCCACAGCTAAAGATCACAGGCTGGGCTGCACCTTCTCACTGATCTCCACCTGTCACTGGTAAGCTGGCAATCAAGTAACTGGCTACCACTTAAGAACTTACCCACCTGCACACTATGTCTGCAATCCTCTCAACCTGCTCCCATATTTGGTGCCTCATTAAGAAGGCAGAAGGCAGCTGGCCAAGGCTGCCCTGCTGAAACACGGGAAGATGGGATGGGTCCCCATCTCAAGCATACCCCACCTGCTCCTACCTCCAAAGCCTTGGTCCAGCCACACCCCATGGACCTACAGATGCGGCAGGCCCTCTCACTGTCCTGGAGTGAGTCACAGGCAAACTATCTGGAGACTCGTTTCCGTATTGTGCATAAATTAACTACTGGTTTTGTTGTTGTTGTTCTTAGACAAGGCCTTACTATGTCGCTGGCACTGCTGGCCCGGAACACACTCTGTAGACCAGTCTGGCCTCCAGCTCAGTAGAGATCCACCTATGAGCTGGGATTACACCATGCCCAGCCATTGTTATCCTTTGTAAAGAAACAACTGTGAACTTAACACACATTATCAGAGCACAGCATCACATGAAATGAGTGAACACATGACATGGGGATGCCACGTAAAACAAATTCTGTTCTAACAAGATTCCCCGTTTCGTCTCCATCGTTTTTAACACACACTGAAAGCCTGCTTATTCAGTCTGCAATGTCAACGCTGAGAGGCACAGCTAACAAGTCAGTTGGCTAAATAAATCCGAACCATCACGGATGTGAACTTGTCTGAGATGGGTAGAAACTGCAACAAGGGAACCTTAACAGTTGGCATACATAAGATTCCGGCGGCGGCGGCGGCGGCGGCGGCGGCAGCGGCGGCGCACACCTTTAAACCCACCACTTGGGAGGCAGAAGTGGGCCAATCTCTCTGA
Organism: Peromyscus maniculatus bairdii; assembly: GCF_049852395.1. Classification (NCBI taxonomy): domain Eukaryota; kingdom Metazoa; phylum Chordata; class Mammalia; order Rodentia; family Cricetidae; genus Peromyscus; species Peromyscus maniculatus. The sequence goes on along the minus strand of NC_134858.1, from coordinate 117,174,737 downwards.
GTTCGAGGCCAGCCTGGTCTACAGAGTGAGTTGTAGCATAGCCAAGGCTACACAGAGAAACCCTGTCTCAAAAAAACAAAAGACAAGATTCCCCTTTGTGACCCACAGACTGACAATCCGAACACACAGCGGCACACTGACTGGACAGCACATCAGCTGAAGGACCAGCACACGGTGAGAAACCTGGAACATGCTTAGGGGTCAGCCACTCTCTGGACTCCATGTAGCACATCCTGAGTGTTGTACTGTGAAGGGCCCTGTACAAGAACATGTGCGTCAGCTGCCCCAGTGTCTACGAATTGCCGCTCTTGAAAGGACCCTCAGGTAAAAGCCAGCATCAGGAGGAAGGTGAGGGCATGGAGGGAACAGCCTGGCTGATCATCACAGTCACCATTGTTCTTCTTTTCTTAAAAACAAATCACAAAACAACCAAATTTTATTAAGCTTAATAGTTTCTCTGATACAAAGAGAAATATCAAAAAGAAACCTAGGACATATGCATATGTAGTACCCCCCTCGAAAAAAAAATATGCAATAAATCCAGTGAAAAAAGGACAAAGTTCTCTCCAACAGAGAAAATTATCTTCGCATTTGGAAGATGTTTCCACACACCATTCTTCTTTTTAAATTACATATTCCAGGGCTGGGGCGACAGTTCATTGGGTAAGCCGTCAATTCCACAAGTGAGAAGACCCAAGTGCCAATTCCCCAACATAGGTAGGGCCAGATATGGCAGCACATGTCTGTAATCACAACACTCCTAAGGCAAAATGGGGGTGCAGAGCCAGACCTCGGAAGCTTACGAGCCACCTAGCCTGGTGTGCACAGCACTAAATGGGAGTCTCTGCCTCAAACAAGGCAGACAGTAAGGACTGACAGCTGAGGATCTCCTCATCCTCACACCCACGGGCTCAAGGGCACGCGCGCACACATACACACATTTTTTAAATTAAAAAATGAAAATTGGGGCTGGAGAGATGACTCAGTGTTTAAGAGCACTGGCTGCTCTTCCAAAGAATCTAAGTTTGATTCCCAGCACCCACATGGCAGCTCACAACCATCCATCTATAGCTCCAGTTCCAAGGGTCTGACCTCATCTGGCTTCCTTGGGCACTAGGGATGCACACGATACACAGACATAAACATAAAATAACTTTCTTTTTTTTTTTGAGACAGGGTTTCTTTGTATAGCTTTGCGCCTTTCCTGGAACTCACTTTGTAGACCAGGTTGGCCTCGAACTCACAGAGATCCGCCTGCCTCTACCTCCAGAGTGCTAGGATTAAAGGTGTGCGCCACCACCGCCCGGCATAAAATAACTTCTTAAAAATGCAAATTCCAATCTCCGAATAGATCTCCTGAATCAAAATCTCAAGGGAGCAGTTGAAAAATCCATATATATATATATTTATTTATTTATATTTATATTTAGATCAAGTGGATAATTGCTCTAGAACAGCAGTTCTCAACCTTCCTGATGCTTCGACCCTTTAATACAGTTCATATTGTGGTGAGCCCAACCACAAAATTATTTTCGTTGCTACTTCATAATTGTAATTTTGCTACTGTTAGCCAGGCAGTGGTGGCACATGCCTTTAATCCTAGCACTCAGGAAACTGAGGTAGGATCTCTGTGAGTTCGAGGCCAGCCTGATCTACATCCAATGGCTATACACAGAGAAACCATCTTGAAGAATGGGAAAAAAAATTGCTACTGTTATGAACTGTAATGTAAATATCTGTGTTTTCCAATGGTCTTAGGAGACCCTAGTGAAAGGGTAGTTTGATGCCCCCCAAAGGGGTCATGACCCACATGTTGATATTAACTGTTCTAGATCAATAAAATTCAACAATATGGAGCTTAAAACTGAAGTCTATGTATTTAAAAGTATTGACAGTATTTTGGATAACTTGGCAAATTTTAATAGGGACTACTAAAATGGATTCTTGGTAAATTTTCCTTTTTCAAACAGGATCTTCTGTAGCTAGGCTGCCACGGCCCTCTTGCCTCCCTCTAATTGCTGGGATTTAGACATGTACCAAACCTGGAAGAAATTTTGGTAATTTTCTTGGATTTAATAACATATTTCAGAAATGTAGAGGAATGTCCTTAATCATAGGCTACATTAAGTTCGAGTGTTAAACAGTAACTTGTCATGCCTCAACTTAATTTTTCGGAGGGACAAATTAATTTTAAAGGCTACAGGTGGAGAGAGGTTGGGGAATATTATTTTAAGGTGTGTTACTTTTGTTTATGTTGCATTTGTTTAACTCTGTGAAGCTGTGTTACTGTGCCTGTCTAGAACACCTGATGGTCTAATAAAGAGCTGAACAGCCAATAGCAAGGCAGGAGAAAGGATAGGCGGGGCTGGCAGGTAAGGTAGAGAGAATAGATAGGAGAAATCTGGGACGGAAAAGAGAGGAGGGGGAGATCGGGGCCAGCCATTCGGCTACACAGCAAGCCACGGAGTAAGAGGAAGATTTACGGAAGTAAGAGAATGGAAAAGCCCAGAGGCAAAAGGCAGCAGACGGGATGATTTAAGTAAAGCTGACTAGAAACAAGCCAAGCTAAGGCCAGGCATTCATAGCTAAGAATAAGCCTCCATGTGTGATTTATGTGGGAGCTGGGTGGCAGGCCCCCCAAAAGAAAACCAACAGAGAGGAGCCATTGAGACAAACACTGGGAGGACCACCACTGCACTCTCCCACACTCTGAAGCTGGAAACTTCTGAACACAGTTGAGAGGAAATGAAGCTACTAGATGACTGTGGAGTAAAAACCCGAGGCCTGCTGGATGAGGTAACCCGCCGCTCTCCTGACAGGCCTCAGGGCGGAGGCTGGCATGTAAGGCATTCTGTGAGGCTTTGAGCAGCCACTACAGCTGCTGTCACAGCCCAGCCTGGCTGACCCTTGTGAAGAGGCCACACTGACCCCTAGAGGTACTCCGGACACTCAGACCCGAGCAACCCTAGCCCCACATCAGCAATGTCCATAACCAGTTCCCTTGTCCCCGATTCCACGGGGCTCAGGTCAACAGGCAAACAAAGCCCCCTGCTTGGTCTCTTCTGTCACTTGACTCTTCTCAAAGTGAGGCTGAATGCAGATCCACCCAGTGTGAGGCCAACCCCACCAGCTCCACCAGGGCAACTGGCGAGGAGGCTCGGGGGGCCTAAAGACAGTGGTGTACTGGAAAGGCTGGCAGGAAAGAGAGGGCTGAGGGCTAAGCAGGAAGGAGAGCGCAGCAAGCAGTGCTGTGGGACGGTCTATATGTCAAATGCTCTGATTGGTCAATAAATAAAACACTGATTGGCCAGTGGCCAGGCAGGAAGTAGGTGGGACAAGAAGAGAATTCTGGGAAGTGGAAGGCTGAGGCAGAGAGACACTGCCAGCTGCCGCCATGACAAGAAGCATGTGAAGATGCCGGTAAGCCACAAGCCATGTGGCAAGGTATAGATTTATGGAAATAGGTTAATTTAAGCTATAAGAACAGTTAGCAAGAAGCCTGCCACAGCCATACAGTTTGTAAGCAATATAAGTCTCTGTGTTTACTTGGTTGGGTCTGAGCGGCTGTGGGACTGGCAGGTGACAAAGATTTGTCCTGAGTGTGGGCAAGGCAGGAAAACTCTAGCTACAAAGCAGGTTCAGGGTTAGGGTAGACCGCCTGTCACGTCTGTCACTGTGACAAGTCACCCAGCAGAAGCGACTCCAGGACGGGGCCCTCTGAACTCACGCCTGCAGGGACCTCAGTCCACCATGGCCTGGAAGGCACAGCAGTAGGAACGGCTGTCTGCCGAGGCAGGGTCATGAGGTGGAGCGTGTCCACATGGTAGCAGGAAGCAAAATACAGGGGCCAGAACCAAGCGAGGTATGACCTTCAAAGCCCGCCTCTACTGACCTACCTCTACCAGCTGGGCCTCACCTCCTCGGGCTCCATAGCCCTCCAAACTGCCCAGGTTGGGGATGTGCTGATGGGATGCAGGTTAGATCCCCGCCATAACAGGCTGTTAACACGAAGTCGGCCATAAACGGAGTGGGACAGGCAGGGGACACAGGTGACATGGCAACAGAGGACCACTCTAGCGTCGGGCTGCACGCTCTGCAGGAAGCCACTCCCTCAGGATCAGGCTGCCTCTCCTGCCAGGCTCTAATCAAAGGCCTAGGAGGAGGGCACAGGTTTCTACTGTTCAGATGTAGGTGCAGAAACAGCTGCACAGTGTGTGTGTGTGTGTGTGTGTGTGTGTGTGTGTGTGTGTGTGTGTGTGTGTGTGAGACCTTTGCTGTGCTCAACTCGGGCCAACAGCCTCAATCCAGAGACCAGAGTCTGAAGATGTCACTGGAAATTAAGACAGACTAAGGATTAAATCCCCTACCCACAGAGACTTCCCCCAGGAGAGCCCTCCCAGCCTGGCCACACCTTCAGACCAGGAACTAGAAGGGTGGATGGTACAGAGGGCAGTGGTCCAGGCTCACCTGAGAACCTAGGGAACCCACCCAGGTAACAAATGGATAGTGACCCACGCAGGTTTGGCGGGTCACAACATTATGTTTCTGACTCAGGTGAGGCCCGGGATCTACTGCACTGGAATCCAGAAAAATCAAGGGGGCCACCAGAGTGACCCTACCCAGAGGGAAATTCTAAACCTTTGTTTTGGGCACTCTTAATGAAAATGTCCACACAACAATTCAAATACCACTGTTGTACATCAATATAAATTTTACACTTAAAAAATGAGATCGGTGCTTAAGAGTCCCGGCTGCTCTTGCAGAGGACCCCGATTCAATTCCCAGCATTGGCATGGCAGCTCAGAACCATCTGTAATTCCATTTCCAGGGGATCGTATGACCTCTTCTAACCACTGTGGGCAAAGGCACTCACGCTGTGGGCACAGATGCATACAAGCAAAACACTCATATAAAGATTCCAAAGAAAAACAAAATGAGGTCTGGCATACTGTGTTTTTGTTATGTTCTTATCTCTGTTTTTTTTTTTTTTTTTTTTTTTTTTTTTTTTTTTTTTTTTTTGATGACCAGGAAGTATTTCATAGGAAATATAATCCCAAGATACATTAACTTACTGATACAGTCAAGATTCTTCATCTGGGAGGAGAGGCCGGGGTCAGGGGGCACCTCCACGGCCACCAGCAAGTCAGGCCAGCACAACAGAATGGAGCATGGCCACGGGGAGGGGCCTAGGACACAGCCCACCCAGTGCCCCACACACCTCCTAGGGCTCCTGGAGAAACAGCCAGGCCCACCATCACCTCCCCTCTGAGGAGAGAAAGGAACAGATTTGTTTGGTCACAGTGACATTTTGGCTTTCTATCCTTAGAAGGGCTGGCACCAGCTAATGGGGAACGGTAAGATAAAACAGAATGGCATTAATCAGCTACTGTGCCCCACCCAAGTTTTTCTTTTTATTCAAACGAAGGAGCAGAGCAGGGTCAACCACTGCCTTATCTTTATTGTAAAGCCACGGCATTTCTATCAGAGGCAAACACAAGGCCTCAAAGATTGCCCTCATACCGCTGCTTGAAAGACAGTAGCAGAGTGACAGATTGAGACAAGACCTTCTGCCTGGAGGCGACTGGACTGTCTATACTTAGGACAGCTCAAGACTCTGGAAGCCACAGCCAGAGAGCAGCACAGGAAGCCAGAAGACAGCTGCTCTTGCCACAGGGTAAGCTGGTTTGGACCTTGGCCCAGGCTCTCCCCACCTGTGGTGTGCTGGCCCGGCAGTACTCTCGGTACACACCTATCCCGTCCCGTGTGACCCCGGAGGGAACCCCAGGCTCCGGTCAAGCCCACGGAGAACTTCCCTCACTGTTCTCTCCTTCCCGAGGCTGGCATCCAAGTGTCTGCCTGAGCAGCCAGCAGAGACCCTTCTCAGCAAGCGGACCCTAGGACCAGGAATACCCCCAGATAGAGGTATATACTTGAGTCGAACCCCATCTAACCTCGTCTGAACTCTGAGGTGCCCTGGATGACTTCTGTAGACTACCAATGGGGAAGACACAAAGTTCCCTGAGCCTCAACCTTCCCCACATGTAAAATGGGCGAGTGGGTTTGCACAGAGGCTCGCTGTCAAGACAATGCAGACGAAGCATTGCATACAGAGCACACTGGAAAAAGCTTCAACACAGAAGGACGGACACCAGGGTCATGAGAGGAGAAGCAAGAAGTAAACCGTACAGTGTATTTGGACACGATAAGAGAGGAACTCTAAAAGCCACCTCCACCAATGCAGATCCTAGTGAAAGAAAACAACACTGAGTTTTGAGCGAGTGAGTCTCTGGAGGGATTTTCAGTCAGGATTCCATCATTTCTTGAAAATCAATCTGTAGTCAGGCATGTTGGCAACGCCTTTAATCCTAGCACTCAGGAGGCAGAGCCAGGTGGATCTCTGTGAGTTTGAGGCCAGCCAGAGGGAGATCCAGACAGACACCAAAACTACACAGAGAAACCCTGTCTCAAAAAACCAAAAACAAAAAAGAAAAAAAGAAAACCAATCTGCTAAAACACAAGCGCCTGGAGGGGCGTGCCTGCGCCTGTTCACTATGGGTGACAGCTCACACCCGCCCGCACTAGGACAGCTTTCCCAGCTGTGTGTCCGCCTGCTCCTTAGCTTTCAGTTCCTCTAGCTTCTTCCCATAGCGACTCAGGAAGTAATCGTCAGGTTCCACACCCGAGCTCTTCAAAGTTTCCAGGACCTTCTCCAGTCTGGCCACAGAACGGGCTCCGTCAATCTTCCTGGTGCTCAGGTACAGAGTGAACTCCTGGAAACCTAGGAGCTTACAGGTGTCCACAGAGCAAATATTCCGGATGTTGCTGGTTCTGTCCAGACGGGGGAAAAACACCAGACCTGACATCTTCTCTAGGTCCTGGAGGCTCACCTGGAACTCAGTTAACTGGGACTGGAACCCAATGGCTGTATTTGGCACCACAAAGGCTCCCAGTGCCAGTGGTTCAGTAGATTCTGGGCTTCTGCGAGCCAGAATCACCTTGTAAAGGTGTGAGGGGACTGCCACGTTGTCCTCACCGATCACCTAAAAACAAAACAGCCCAATTAGTGTCAACAGTTTCCAAAGTTTTGTTCCCACAACTCCTTAGACGCATTACCAGAAAAGGTCTGTAAACAGCCTCAGTGTACCCAGCGCATCACAGTCCAACTGCTAAGGAAAACAACAGGGAATAAAGGCACAGGTCAGAAAGCAAGAGGCGCTCTCGGGAAGAAGCTACAGCGACGTGGTGAGCTAAGGTTGGTTGGTGGCTATCACTCTGATTTCTACAGCTTTCACCTCTGTATTTGGCGCTGTGTTTATTTAATAAGACTGTTTAGAAATTCGCCTACAAGAGAGTCAAACAAAGATGAATATCGGGCAGGCCAGTTCGAACCAGTCTTAAAATAATGCTACCTCAAAGAGCAGGACAGAGGAGGAAGAGTGCCGCAAGCATGCACTAAATTTTCAGTGGGAAAAAGCTGTCATTTTCTCTTCGTCTCATAATCAGAGCTTTTGATGCTCTACACAGTAGAAATCAAAACAGCTGGCTTCAACATCCTCAGCTCTCACAGTAAAAATGGCCCTGGTTTAGCAAACTCACCAGTACCCAGATATCCATCAATGGAACTTTCTAGATCACTTCGATCGCGGCTCACTTTTTCTAATTAAGCACGTGCAACTGCTTTTGCTTAGTTTCAAATGCTCCTGGACCATCAAACATTGAACTTCTAAATTATGCTGTCAAATCAGACACTTTGGAAAGGTAGCCACACAATGAGAAAAGGAGAAAACAAATTGGCTGCATAAGCTGGCCGTACTAATTATGAAGCCTCTTTCCTCTGATACACTTAAAAGCCTCATCTGTCACCTAAAATACAAAAGCTGAATGTCCCCGATAAAATGACACTAGCCAAAGGAGCAGGCCTGCAGTGTGCCTCTGGGCCCTGCCTTCGGTCAGCAGGTCTCCTCTGGTCAGGCAGCTCTGGCTGCAGGCTCCCTGTCCAAGTAAGGCAGCGAGATCAGAGCCAACAAAGGGGTCTTTTCTGATTTTTAAAAACTCCTATCCACACTGCACACAGCCTAGAACTAACTCCATGGCCATCTACTGTCTGTCACACATTGCCACAACCAACTACAGGACTTCAGGGAAGACCCAACCACAGGAATGACATCTACAACAACTGTCTTTGAGCATACTGAAAATGGTTGGTTGGGGCTTAGTACGGAGCGAGGTTTATGAAACTACACTGTCCACAGGTTCAAAATTCTTATCCCCAAGAGTGGCTTACGCAACCAGGGCAAGCGAGCTCGCTAAAGTTCACACCAGGTTCACCAATCCCCGGTAGATGATACTAGCGAAGCTCAGGGCTCCTGAACCTGGCACTGACCCTCCAGCACAGCATAAACTGGGTGTGATGGAGTAGGCTGTAATCCTAGCATTCAGGTGAAGACAAGAGGATCAGAAGTTCAAGGTCACCTTTGGCTGTACCCTTAGGGAGCTCAAGACAAGCCTGGACTCTGTATCTCATTTTAAAAGGAAAAGGGAGGGACACCAGTAAGTCTGCTCTTGAGCAAAGTACTATCTGAAGGGGAACCCAATACCCACAGCTTTCCTTATACACAGAATGTGGCAAGAGGCTGAAAGATGACGGGTAATAACAACACGGGGGTCTGGGGACTAGAACCAAGGGCACAGCAACTCTGGAGTCATATTCACAAAGAGGTGTAAGTTGAAATGAGCTTCTAATGCTTTACAGTGGCTGGGGACCCAGGGGTAAGCAAACCCTTGGTGCCACCTGGTGGGCTTTCCATAGCACTGCAACCCAGCACAAGACCCTCCGGCTCCCTGGAGAGCCTTCTACAGTCACTTCTCCATTTCTACCTCAAGGCTCCTTGTCCACAAACAAAAAGCTGCTTTCAAAAATATTTAACTGGCCATGTTCACTGGCTGCCAACCAGAACTTCTAATTGAGTTCCTTAAATTCCAGCAAAAGGTGTAAGTGTTTGACATTTTACATTTCATGGCTTTACTTCATGGAAATGTGCCGTTTCTATACTTTTTGGGTTTTTTTAAACTCACGCTAGCTGAAGGACCTCAGGGATGCCGAGCACCCCTCTATCACTCAGCTACATCTCAATCCTTGCCACTGTTCCTATTCAGAGCTGGAACATGAGACTCTTCTAGTCATGACCTTCCCTATAAGTAACTAGAAAATTAAATCAACTCATCATCTTGTCCGAGTCAGTCTACTTTGTTCTCAGCACATCTAAAAGAGACCATGCCTGTTTGGAAATTCAAAACCCACTGTTTCTTCCTTAAATTTGAGGCTTATAGCCTGGTGGTGGTAGCACATGCCTTTAATCCCAGCACCCGGGAGGCAGAGGCAGGTGGTCTCTGAGTTTGAGGCCAGCCTGGTCTAAAGAGTGAGTTCCAGGACAGCTAGGGAGGGCTACACAGAAAGAAAAGAAAAAAAAAAAAAAACCTGTCTCAAAATAAAAAATAAACAAAACAACAATAAAAAAATTGAGACATAAGTAATCTTAAAATAATTTTGGATTCTCTTCCTTATAGGTAACTCAGCAATACATGTAAGCTTTTCTTACTTTGAGAAAATGTTCCTAGAATGTACAAGGCTCAGTAGACTAGACTTCTACTCAGGTTCCACTTTGCCATAAGCTACAACTCAGCCTCCTTTCTTCCTGTACACACAGTACCAGCGATCCCCAAATGCCCTCACAGAACTGTTATGACAGACTGACATGCTAGTTTGATGATGATGGAGGAGGAGGAGGAGGAGGAGGAGGAGGAGGAGGAGGAGGAGGAGGAGGAGGAGGAGAAGAAGAAGAAGAAGAAGAAGAAGAAGGCGGCATAAGCCTTTAATCCCAGCACATGGGAGGCAAAGGCAGGGGGATTACTGTGAGTCTGAGTTTGAAGCCACCCAGTGCTATGAGACCCTGTATCCAAAGAGACAGAGACAGAGACACAGACAGAGGGGGGTAAAGGAGAGTATGATGTGGTTGATATATTGTGCACCCCAATAAACTTATCTAGGGGGTCAGAGAACAGAAGAGCCATAATATTAAACATAGAGGATAGGCAGTGGTAGCACACGCCTTTAATCCTAGTATTCCAGAGGCAGAGATCTGTCTGGATCTCTGTGAGTTCAAGGCCACACTGGAAACAGCCAGGCACGGTGACTCACGCCTTTAATCCCAGGAAGTGATGGCAGAAAGCAGAAAGGTATATAAGGCGTGAAAACCAGGAACTAGACCTGGTTAAGCTTTTGCCTGGTTAAGCTTTCAGGCTATGAGTTGCAGTTCAGCTGAGATCCATTTTGGATGAAGACTCAGAGACTTCCAGTCTGAGGAAACAAGGTCAGCTGAGGAACTGGCAAAGAGAGGAAGCTGTGGTTTGTTCTGCTTCTCTGATCTTTCAGCGTTCACCCCAATACCTGGCTCAGGTTTGTTTTCATTAATAAGACCTTTTGAGATTCGTGCTCCAGTGTGATGGTGCATAGTTATAATTCCAGAACCTTGAGAAGTAGAGGCAGGAGGATCAGGGGTTCAAGGACAGCCTGGGCTACAAGGGACACTGCTCATAACAGTAACAAAAAAGATTTCAAAATCCCCAAGACCTATAAAAACTATTTTTTATGGTGGATGTCATTCAAAAGACAGGTTTTGCGGAGGGATAGTGGGAAAACATGGGCTCCAGCAAGATTAGACCAGTTACAGGTCAGCAGCAGGCTCAGAAAGAGAAATCCAGGTGAACATAAATGACTGTGGACGAAGGGTTTCTATATGGCTTAACACGAATCACGCTTTTAATATCAGTACATCAGCAACAAACCTTTTCACAAAAGACTTGGATAAAAATGTTTCACAGAGGAGATCACTGCTGCTATTAAAATGCTCAGGAACCTTGAACTCTTGTCAAGGATAACAAAAACTGGAAATCAACCAACTGGAAATGACCAGAAAATACAACACACAGAACAGATGTACAATGGACTCACATGTAAGTTGGTTATTTCCTACATACTGCCTGGAGCTTGCTTCCTTCCTTCTAAGAGACTATCTAACAACTTATCCCTGTCACAACCACAAAGTGCACCCCGCCCCCCCAGTTCCAGAAGAAGTTGGCAAGACACAATACAGGTTTAGCCCGCTATGTGTAATGTCGTCTAGTTATTATGTCTTGACTAAAGTTCTTAGGATAAATGTACTTAATGACACCACCCCAATAAGAAAGAAAGAAAGGCAGTCACACCAAAAGGAAGACTGCCAGGACACATCAAGAGACTGAGCCCTTAAAATGCCAATCACAAGAACGAAAGAAAGAAAGAAAAAGATGGTAGTTTGGAAGACATGGCCTCCATCCACACTTAGGAGACAGAAGGGACAGCGAGGAGACACGGGGAAGGAAGTCGACAGGAATGGTGGGAGTCTTGTGTCAGCAGAAGCCAGCGGCCATCTGCTGGTGAAGCAGCTCAAACCAAACACAGCCTCCACCCGCTGGGCAACTGCTCCGGGCAGGGGGCAGATATGTAAATGAACAAAGTTTCCCTAGACTTCCCGATTCCTGGGGCAGATTTCCGATTTCCTCTCTCCCTACGAGTAACTGGACTGAGGCTCCCGAGTGAAGGGCAGGCTGTTACTGCTCACGTACCACCTCTCATCAGGTCATTTACAATGTTCAAATCTTCAGGTATGTTTCACATCTCTCTTGGAGTGGACGCATCAGAGAAAGCGCATGGATGGCCTCAGCTACACAAGGGTGACCCTGATTCAAGCTGTCAGAGGGTTCACTTCTGATAACATCACTGCTACTAATCCTCCCCGAGGCTCACACGTACTCAAGTTCTAGGGTGCTGTGATCCACTCCCCCAGATTCTAGTGGACATTTCTGCCTGGCTGTAAGGAACCCTCTCGGCCCATTTTCTGTTATTTCTGCATGCTAGCAGATACTCCCGGCCTCTACCCACAGCGTCTTCCATTACCAATGGCCTCATGCTCTCAGTGCAGGAACTTGGTCTTCCCTTTGCCACAGACCTTTGAGAGCCTCAAAGGACAATGCTGACTGAGCATCAAGTGTGCAGACAGACAGATCCAGGTCTGGATCTCCCCTTTTCAATCACCAGCTGTATGACCTGGGCTTGACCCCTACAATCCTGTTTCCTTGTGTGTAAAAGAACAACTGCTATGTGTGGTAAGGGCTGTGGTGAGGACGGAGTGACGGCATGCTGAAAGGTACCTACACGATGCACAGTGTAAGTGCTGGCCCTCACTGAATGCCAGCATGCTTGCTTCACTTCTCCAAAGCTGACGTGCATGCGTGCTCCACTGCCTGCCCAGCAAACCTAGGTGTCCCCACGTTGGGTCGGTACGGTCTCCTGACGTAGCGTATGGCTGAAAACAAGCAGGAATCTAAAGTGGCCGTGTGACTCAGAATCGCCATGCCTAACTGCCAACTGCTCCGAGTTGCTAGCTCCTTCTCATCGTGTTGGTGACTGCGGTGATGCTGCTACCTGGGACGAAGGGTTTACTGCTGCTTGTTCAGAGAAGAATTCCCAGGACCATCGTGTTACAAGAAAGCATCGGCAAAGGTCAGTTTGGAAAAGTTTGGCAAGACAAATGGTGGGGAGAAATTGCTGTGAAGATTTTCTCTTCTAGGGAAGAACATTCATGGTTCCGAGAGACAGACATTTATCAGATGGTGATTGTTCCAAACCACAGAGGAGGTACAAAAAAAAAAAAAAGTCTGCAGTGAACCATGACCACACTTAACAGTGACTTTGAAATCTTCAAAAAGACGACAGGACTCCACAATGATGATTCCACAAGGACTATGGTAAAGCCATTAAGCTGATTAACACCACCAAAAGATCGACTTTGGACTACAAACTGCTTAAGACAATTTGAGATGTGTGGTGGTATTGTGTTCCCCGAAATATTGTGCACCCTAATAAACTTATCTGGGGTCAGAGACAGAACAGCCACAATATTAAACATAGATAGGCAGTAGTAGCACACGCTTTTAATCCCAGCACTTGGGAGGCAGAGCTAGGCAGAAATCCATCTGTTCAAGGATACAGCCAAGCATGGTGACTCACGCCTTTAATCCCAGAAAGCGAGCCTTTAATCCCAGGGACTGATGGTAGAAGGCAGAAAGATATATAAGGCGTGAGGACCAGGAACTAGAAGCATTTGGCTGGTTAAGCATTTGGCTGGTTAAGCTTTTAGATTTTGAGCAGCACAGTTCAGCTGAGACCTATTCTGGATGAGGACTCAGAAGCCTCCAGTCTGAGGAAACAAGACCAGCTGAGGATCCGACGAGGTGAGGTTAGCTGTGGCTTGTTCTAGCTCTCTGATTTTCCAGTGTTCACCCCAATAACTGGCCTCAAGTTTGATTTTATTAATAAGACTCTTTAAGACTCCTGCTACAGAGATGGCTAGCTGAGATGATCCAGCCTGACAGACTACTTGAACAAGGACTTGAGACAAGCCCTGCACTTTCTCATTATGCAGTGACTGGGCAAATGATACAGGACTTGACAGTTAACCCAAAAAATTTATTTTCAGGATTCCTTAAAGATGTCTTCACCCCTAGAAAGCAGGAAATAATCTTAAGAAAAACGACACCCACATTCCCAAGAGGTGGGATGGGAGGTTTTTGGTCGTTTGAGTTATAGATATTGTCATTGTTTATGATGGTTGGTTACAAGTTAATTGTTAATGGTCAGGAAAAAAGCTGAACATGGAGATTAGATTCTGAGTTTTTGTTTAAAAAAGAAAAAAAGAGAATATAAATTTGAGGTAGATCATTGAAATCTACTCTGAGAAAAAAGATAATAATATGATAAATGGGTAGATCACTGAATCTACTCTAAAAAGAAAAAGGGGAAGATATAAAAATGACAAAAGGTAGATTACTGAATCAATTATGAAAAGAAAAAATACTTCTAAAAAGGAACTACTTGTTTTAAATAAGTAATGAAAAATTTTCATCTGAGTTTATCAAATGTTACTGGACTGGACATTGTTAATATATAATGGAGTTTTTCTTCTGAATCTGTCAAATGTTAATGGACTAGACATCGTTAATGTAATCTTGACTGTGTATATTGTATATACTTACTGGATATAATTTTTCTTGTATTAGTTATAAGCTTTTTTAAAATTTTAGACAAAAAAAGGGGAAGTGTGGTGGTATTGTGTTCCCCAAAATATTGTGTACCCTAATAAACTTATTTGGGGTCAGAGAACAGAAAAGCCACTAGATAATTAGGCTAGAAAATGTTGGCACACACGCCTTTAATCCTAGCACTCCAGAGGCAGAAATCCATGTGTTCAAGGATACAGCCAAGCATGGTGACTCACGCCTTTAAGGCAGAAAGCAGAAAGCAGAAAGGTATATAAGGCATGAGGACCAGAAACTAGAAGCATTTGGCTGGTTAAGCTTTAGGCTTTCGAGCACAGTTCAGCTGAGAGCCATTGGGATATGAGGACACAGAAGTTTCCAGTCTGAGGAAACAAGACCAGCTGAGAAGTTGGCCAGGTGAGGTTAGCTGTGGCTTGTTCTGTCTCTCTGATCTTCCAGTGTTCACCCTAATAACTGGCCTCAGATTTGATTTTATTAATAAGAACTTTTTAAGATTCCTGCTACACCCCCTTGAAGACAGAGCACACATTTCATTCACACTGTTCCTTCAGAGGTCTGGCTGCTCTCAAAGGGCTGTTCAATGTGTGTCCCCATCCAAATACCATGAAAGGACACCACTGGACCCACAGATGCCTGATTGGAATTGATGCTTATAAAAGGTCCCACATGCTAAAGAACTGTCTGAAGGTCTTACCTGGACATTCAGGTTTCTGCAACCAGGCCCCAGCCCTTTATCTCTTCTGCCTCTTCTACACAGATGTACTACTTACTGTTTCTCAGCACAGGCTGCCTCTCCCCACCCCACCCCACCTCTCCCCCCTCCCAGCCTCACCGTCCCTCAGATGCACTTTCTTTAGTGAAATTCCAAGCTTACACAGGCATCTATGTGTACACACAAATACATTTTTTCCCCAGTTAAATCCTTTTTGTTGTTGTTTTTTTTCCTTTTATTGGAAATTATTGCTAGGCGGTGGTGGTCCACTCCGTCAATCCCAGAACTGGGCAGGCAGAGACAACTGAATCTGAGTTTGAGGCCAACCTGGTCTACAGAGTAAGTTCCAAGATAGCCAAGGCTATGCAGAGAAAGTCTGTCTAAAAAGGAAAGAAAAGAAAGACAGACAAAGGAAGAGGGCTGGAAAGATGGCTCAAAGGTCTTCAGTTCAATTCCCAGCAACCACATGGTGGCTCACAACTACCTATAAAGAGATCTGGTGCCCTCTTCTGGCCTGCAGGCAGAACACTGTATACATAATAAATAAATCTTGGGGTGGGGGGAGAAGGAAGATAGAAATTTTTTTTCTCACATAACATATTCTGATTATGGTTTCCTCTCCCTCTTCTCCTCCCTCCCCTCACATTCAGATCTACCTTCTTTCTGACTCTCATTAGAAAACAAACAGGCGGGGCTGGAGGGATGGCTCAGCAGTTAAAAGCACTGGCTGCTCATCCAGAGGTCCTGAGTTCAATTCCCAGCAACCACATGGCGGTTCACAACATGTAATGAGATCTGGCGCCTTCTCCTGGCCTGCAGGCAGAACACTGTGTATATAATAAATAAATAAATCTTAAAAAAGAGAAAAGAAGCAGGCCTCTAAGGAACAATATAAGATAAAACAAAACTAGCACACTGGACTAGGGCTGTCTTAGTTGGGTTTGTACTGCTGGGAAGAGATGAGGGCACCTCTTATAAGGAAAACATTTCACTGGGGCTGGCTCACAGTTCAGAGTTTAGTCCATTATGGTCATGATGGCAAGAATGGTGGCATGCAGGCAGACATGGCGCTGGAGAGGTAGCTGCGAGTTCTACATCTGGATCCAGACAGCAGGAAAGGAGAGTTACTCACACTGGGCCTAGCTTTAGCATCCTAGACCTCAAAGCCCGCCCCCAATGACACACTTCCTCCAATAACGCAATACCTACTCCAGCAAGGCCACATCTACTAATAGTGCCACTCCCGTGAGCCTAGGGGGTCATTTTCTTTCAAACCACCACAAGGACAAAACCAACAGAAGGGAAAGAGCCAAGAAAAGGCACAAGAAACAGACACAGATGCAAAGACCATTCATTAGCACACTTAGGAATCCCATCAAAACACAAAACTGGAAGATGTACTACATACACAAAGGACTTGTAGGGTTAAAAAAAGAGAGAGAGAGAAATATATATGAATAAAATAAAGAAATAAGACTAATTTTTTAAAAAGCCCACACTCGACATTAGGAGGCAGGGAATCCTCAACATGCAGTAGAGTTGGTTATTGGTTGACCACACTGCTGGGCCTGCAGCCTGTTTCCCAGTGAAACTCCCTTGGATAAAACTATTTTTATTTGCATGTGGTTATCAATTGAAGATACCTCCTGGGTTAGGGATGGGGCCAACTAAATTCTTAAAATAGCAAAAGTTTCTTTTCCTAATTTAATTACTAAGAGACGGTATCTTGGGTTTAAATGTTTAAATGTTTAGTTGGAGTCAAGTTTGACCTGGAAAATAACACCCAAACTAGCTAAACCTACATTACTATAGAGAAATCTACTAGTGAAAATAAGAACATTAAGTCAGAAGTCATGAGGCAGGTCTCTGAGGAAGATAAAAACTAGACAACTAGAGGACCAAGTCTTGTCAACACTCAACTTCTGTATATATACATGACATATGACAGTGACCAGGGCTCACACAGTCCCTTCCCAAAAAACACAGCAAAGAAAGGCCTTCCAAACAGTGAGCACTAAAGGTAGAGAATTTCGCCCTACTCTTTGGGGCTCTCTCCACCCACTATAAAAAGCTAAAAATAAATGTGGTAAACACACATTACAAGCCAAACAGCAGAGAGAATACTCAAGAGTCAACTTGTCATGCAGACCTCAGAAGCAGGGCTCCTGGAGAAGTAGTATGCCACAAAAGCAATGGCCTTGTTCTGACTCAAGGATGAAGCTAACACTCTCTAAAGGAACACTTCTCAAACCCTATGGTCCATGTCAAATTCCCTAGAGAGAGCTCGTCAGGCATGTAAATTCTGGAACACATTCCTAGAGTTTTAGGATTAGCAAAGAGTAGAAAGTTTACCTACATTGCCTCTTCTAGAAACAGGCTGAACCCTAACATAACACAAGAGAGAATATAAGAAAAGGGGCTTGGGGAACTTAAGACTAAGGAGACCTACGCTAAATGTAATAAAAACACACAATAACTAAGACTGCTCGTGAGTTTGCCAGTGGTCCGTCACCACATTATCATTCCCCTTCAACTATGCTGTCAGCTTTGACCACCTCCCGCTTCTCCTCCGCCTCCTCCTGACTCTGATCATACTTTAGACCTCAGGCCTGACTGTACCAGGGTGCGGACCTCCAACGGCCCCTCCATCTACGCTCATGTAGCTATTCTAGCTCTAAGTCTAATGACTCCAAGCCGATCTAGACACCAAGCCTGTCCTCTGCGGTGCAAACTCACGCATCCTGCCTACTGGGCACCTCTGAGTGGTCATCAAATCTCAAAATGACAAAGCATAACCCCCAAAGTCTCTTCTCTGGTTGTTACCATCTCAGATGGAATGTGACTAGACTCCTTCCTCCTTCTCCACAGGAAGCCCCAGGAAGCCTTGCCTCCCCACCCCTTGCGCTGGAGTGGTTTTTCTCTCGAGTTCCACTAGCTGCTCGACCGTCAACTCCTATTTCCACTTGTTCTCACAAGCAGCTAGCCAAACTAGGCTTTGCAAATGTAAACCAGATTACACCACCCTCCTGATCAAAACCCTGCAGGAGCATCCTGTCTCCACACAGTCCAGGCTTCTTCCATCTGCCCCACCCCACCTCCTCCTCACCACCAGCTGCTGTCACACTGCAGAGCACCGCTCCCTGGACATCAACCTCGGCTTCTCTCTCACTTTAACTGCATTTCCACGCAGCTGTTACTTACCCCAGTGACCAACCCGACTTTTTCTCCCTCTCTCCTCCCCCATGACCCCTTACTATTCATTTTTCTATATGGCCCTTGTTTGCCTTTTTACTCTGAAGCACCTAAGAGCTATCCCAGGTATACACTAGACGCTTAATAAAAGTGTGCTCAACAGGGGCTGGAGAGATGGCTCAGAGGTTAAGAGCACTGACTGCTCTTCCAGGGGTCCTGAGTTCAACTCCTAGCAACCACATGGTGGCTCCCAACCATCTGTAATGAGATCTGGTGCCCTCTTCTGGCCTGCAGGAATATATGCAGACAGAACACTGTGTACATAATAAATAAATAAATCTTTAAAAAAAAAAAATGTGTGCTGAACAGCTTAGGCACATGGTGTACACTGCTGGGAGGCTACCACAGGAGGATTGCTTGACCTCAGAAATTCCAGAACAGCCTGGGCAACTCAGCAAAACTGTCTTTAAAGGTAAGTAAATAAATAAACATAATGAATGAAAGAAAAGGAGGAGAAAGCTGGGGGAGGAACAGAAAGTTAAAGGGATCCAAGAATAATATCTGAGAAAGCTACTGGTTTCTCTTTTTGAAAAGAGTGTGACATTGAGTGACCTGAACCATCAGAACTAGAAAGTGAAAGTGCATCACTACATTCTTAAAAACTGCAGCCTGGCTCCCTGCCACCTTCTCCCTCCACTCTGTGTCCTGTCCTTTGTTGTCACATGTGTATCTCAGGGAGCACAGGCCTGACACAGAATCCTCTCTCTTCCCACAGACCCAAACACACGACTTACACACGCAATACCGTGAACGCTGGTTTTGTTTTCGACAGACCTGAGAGTGCAATCTCAGGGGCCAACGGGGCTGGACAGGAATACGAAAGAGGGAGACGCCAGAGACTGCCGAAGCTAGGCCAAGAACGTGTGTTCTGGCAGGTGGTGGTGGTGGTGGTGGTGGTGGTGGTGGTGGTGGTGGTGGTGCCAAGCCTTTAATCCCGGCACTCGGGAGGCAGAGGCAGGTGGATCTCTGAGTTCGAGGCCAGCTTGGTCTACAGAGTGAGTTCCAGGATAGCCAAGGCTACACAGAGAAACCCTGTCTTGAAAAAACAAACGAACAAAAAAGACCACTAGGCTCCATAAATTAACAGAGACATGGAATGATACAGGCTCAGAAGCCCAGAAAAGGACCTGAGACAAATAAAACTTTAAGGTAAAAACAAATACCAAGACCATCACTCAAAATACACCCTTCAGGAAGCTGACCCTGACTGACCTCACGAATCTGATCACTGTGAGGAGAGCTGCCGGGTCTCTAGAAACTCTTCAGGCTACTTGACCACACTGAACATCATCCACTGATAAACGAACAGCCAAGTCACACCGCTGATAGTATCACATGTTCCAGCGTAACGAAAACTGAGAACGGAGGGAGACACAGCATCTTTGTTTTTTCAATTCTGAATTTCAAACAGACTTTGTAAATGCTCTAAGAACTCCACTATTTACCTATACCTACCAACTGTTAACATTTTCCTTGATTTCTTTATCATTCTCTTTTCTGTTGTCCCTAAACTTATTTAAACTAAGTCACAGACCCACTCCTTGATCCTCCAGGATGTACTGTCTTCTTACAGAGGCATTCACTTACACAGTCACAGACCAATTACCAAACCAGGAAATTGAGTACAATCATCCCGTCTCCAAACGTCAAATGTAGCCAGCTGACCCATTACTCAGCAGCCTTGTTTTCTGCCTCTAAGGCCACAGTGCAAGTTCTGTCTTCATCTCAGTTACTAAAGGTCGGCGGCTGGTTCCCCAACCTGTGTTCGGACACGGCCTCTCTCTTTGATAAAGCCTCCCCTGGGCTCCGCCCGCCCTTTCCACACAATGGGACTGAATGTTATGCATTTCTGCAGAGGTATCTTTCCTCCTCCATACAGCACACCACAAGTAAGTGCCACTGCTAGAGATACTAACCTTGGTCACTTGGTTAGAAAGGTAAAGTCATCATTTCTCACCTTTTTGATCATTAAATGACTTATGAGGAGGTGAGTGCACCCCTGTTCCTCACAGAACCCTGCCCACACTCTGCCACCAACTGATGATTCCTGCTTGAGTCACTTGTTACTGTAATGGCTGCAGAATGCTCCTTACAGCTTCCACTCCTGCCAATTCCCTGGCTGACATCAGTCAGGAAGGTCCCCTGCAACCCGTGTATTTACCCACCAGTGGTATTCTGACCTAACCCCGCAGGGCTACACTCCACTTGGCTTTCACATTCAGTCAGATATGGTGAGTGGGAGCTCCTTCCAGCTCCTTCCTGTATCTCTCCGACAGGTCTGTCTGAGCACTGCCTTGCCTGGGGACGAGATGTTCCACTTTTGTGCTTTCCCTACACAGACTACTCTGGAGGGAACCAGCCGCTTCTCTAAAGTGCTGGGGCCATTTAGCAAGAGGTGATTTCTAGAAAATAAGATCTGCCTGTGGCTAAAAGCCTGTATCACTGCTTCTAAGCCCTCTAGGGACAAAGTAGGTCACACACTTTTATAAGCTGTAGTTTAGAAAATCATATCCAGCAAGAAAAGCAGTAGATAAAATGTGCATTTTTCACTATTGCATTTGAACAACACAGGTAACAGAAACATCATGCCAATATATATACATACATATATGGGTTTGGTTTTTTATCTTTTCGGGTGTTGTCTTGGTTTGGGGAGGAGGATTGTTATATTAGGTTTTTGGGTTTTTTGAGAACAAACCTAAAGCTGGGTGGGTAGAAAGGGGGTCTGGAAGGACTTGGGGGAGAAAAGGCTATGATCAAAATATATTTAAATTTAAAAACTGTTTTAAATAATAAATATAATTAAGAAAGAAAAAAATTACATAAGACACCGAATTAAGAGTCAATTTTGCCAGGCGGTGGTGGTGCACACCTTTAACCCCAGCACTCGGGAGGCAGAGCCAGGAGGATCTCTGTGAGTTCGAGGCCAGCCTGGGCTACCAAGTGAGTTCCAGGAAAGGTGCAAAGCTACACAGAGAGACCCTGTCTCGAAAAACAAAAAAAAAGTCAATTTTTCCTTTTATAGTGAGTAAAATTTTATTACACAGCAAGCTATTTACAGAAATCTCTCAATTTCACAAAACAAAACACAAGTAAAACTGTAAGTTAACCATTTCCGGTGGTTTACAGTCACCAGACTTTTTGGTGGTTGAGAGTAAGAGGTTCCAGGCAAAGCCAAAAATTAATACATCAAAATAATTAATTACATCAAAACCAAAAACAACAGGCAGCTCTCCGCGTTTGGTTCTAAGATTTTTTTTTTTTTTTTAATTTTTTTATTTTTCTGAGACAGGGTTTCTGTGTACTCCTGGCTGTCCTGGAACTCACTCTGTAGCCCAGGCTGTTCTTGAACTCAGAGATCCACCTCCCTCTGCCTCCTGAGTGCTGGGATTAAAGCCATGTGCTCCACCAACACTTGGCAAATTCTAAGATTATTTAAAAAAAAAAAAAAAACCTAAAATTAAATTAGCAATTTGGCCAGAAGAGAAATCTGAAACGAATTAGTCTTAAGGAACAAATTCTGCCCTCCTTCCCCACCACTCAGAAGGACTGGACATCATAACCAGAAGTCCCCGGCAAGGACAGTGAAGCAGGCTGTCCTGGGAATCTGTTGAAAGCATCAGGTTGTATCAGGAATCTTAAAAGTTCTTATTAATAAAATCAAATCTGAGGCCAGTTATTGGGATGAACACTGGAAGATCAGA
Source organism: Peromyscus maniculatus bairdii (assembly GCF_049852395.1). Taxonomy (NCBI): domain Eukaryota; kingdom Metazoa; phylum Chordata; class Mammalia; order Rodentia; family Cricetidae; genus Peromyscus; species Peromyscus maniculatus. The sequence continues at coordinate 117,152,912 of NC_134858.1, read as the reverse complement.
GAGACAGAACAAGCCATAGCTAACCTCACCTAGCCAACTTCTCAGCTGGTCTTGTTTCCCCAGACTAGAAGCTTCTGTGTCCTCATCCCAATGGCTCTCAGCTGAACTGCTGCTTGAAAGCCTAAAGCTTAACCAGCCAAATGCTTCTAGTTTCTGGTCCTCATGCCTTATATATCTTTCTGCTTTCTACCACCACTCCCTGGGATTAAAGGCTCGCTTTCTGGGATTAAAGGCATGAGTCACCATGCTTGACTGTATCCTTGAACACATGGATTTCTGCCTCTGGAATGCTAGGATTAAAGGCGTGTGCTACCACTGCCTATCCTTAGTATCTAGTGGCTTTTCTGTTCTCTGACCCCAAATAAGTTTATTAGGGTACACAATATTTTGGGGAACACAATACCACCACATCAGGTGCTGACACCGCAGGGCACATCTGGTCTAGACAGAATAACAGCCCGTAACCTAGCCAGCATTCACTAAACACCTGCTCTATTCCCTCCAAACACTCCACCTCTTGCCCTGCCCTGTGTGGACTACGCAGGACCTCACAATCTCCATGAAGAGATCCAGTCACACTGGGTTGGTAGGACACTCAGCCTGCTAATGCACTACTGTAAACATGCTCCAGAATTCCCCAACACTGAGCCTTCCGCAGCAGTACTTACAGTCTTTCATGTCTCTAACATCACTAAAATCTCTCATACACTTAGCCTGTTTTCTGCTCTCCGTAAGTATTCCAGCGTCTTGAACATTAAAGAAAGAAAGAAAAAAGAAACTTTAACACAATAGGATGTTGAATGTCTTCCTTTAACTGTAAACATCTTCAAGTCAATGACTGTTTTTTATTGTATCCTCTATACCTATAATCCCAACAGGTGCCCAGTAAATAATGCTGAATAAATGAAATTAAAAACAGAGCATCGAATGAGATTATGAGTTCATGGAACAACATAAGCTTGAATGTTACAAGTCCCTACCTGGTAACTAACTGTTTTCTTTCCATCACTTCTAGTATGAGGTAAGGTTAACGGTCCTGATACTATCCAAACATCTTCAAATCTCTCCGTCAGCTCACGACAATACATTTCTATTCTGAAAAACAAATCAAAATATGTTACATGTTCACAGGCATACATGTAAGAAAGCAGCAAGTCACCCAGTCCCTAGGAAAGACACCAAGATCTCATTGAAGAAATTAACTTAGGGATGCCCATAGTGGCACACACCTGTAGTCCCGGCACCAAGGAGGCAGAAGCAATTAGATCTCTGGGAGTTCAAGGTTAATCTGGTCTACAAAGAGTTTCAGACCAGCCAGGGCTACATAGTGAGACCCTGTCTAAAAAAAATTTTAAAGCCAGTAGGTGGTAGTACACATCTTTAATCCCAGCACTCAGGAAGCAGAGGCAGGCGAATCTCTCAGTTCAAGGCCAGCCTGGTCTACAAAGCGAGTTCCAGAACAGCCAGGGCTACACAGAGAAACCCTGTCTGGAAAAACAAAAAACAAACAACGAAAAAAATTTAAAGCAGTCTTTTGAACTTCAAACTATTAAAACACACACACACACACACACATCAGATCCGGCATGATGACGCACACCTTTAATCCCAGCACCCAGGAGGCAGAGACAGGAGGATCTGTATAGGTCTGTATAGGTGAGAGACCAGTCTCATCTACATAGTGAGTTCCAGGCCAGCCAAGGCTACGCAGTATCACAACTGTAGCTTTGCAAGCTCATCCCATCTGAAGCTGAAGGTAAGATTTACACTGAAACGTTTCTCAGACCGTCTTCTGCACTTACCTGTAAAAGTCAAATGCTAAACTGCAATTCCCTAAGTGATGGCAATTTCTAGAACACGTATCATCAAAGACTGCTGGAACCAAACAGTCATTCCATTTTCACTCGGCACCAGAATGTATCTCTCCTAAAAGGCTGAAGACACTAGGAGCACGGACTCCCTTACTAGCTCAACACAATGAACTCTTGGGTTCTGGCCGCCCCATGCGGCAGCTGTCCTAGTGGAAACCATCTACAGGGCTAGGGGCAGAGACAACACAACCCTCCACATGGTAGTGACATGCACTCATTATACTGCACTTGGACATCTAAAGGAGAGGCAACACCAGCCACCATGCCTCTGAGTTTCTTCCACAGTGCAGATGCCCAGTTCCAAGGTAAGTTCTCCTCCTTACAAAGAGCTCCCTTGAGAAAAGAAAATGTAAAAGGTTCCCATAGGTGTGCAATCAGCAAACACAACATGGAAGGGGTAAGAAAAACACCCCAGAGCTTTAACAAGCTGGAAGGAAAAGCTTTACAGGGAGTGCAAAGGTCCATGAGTTAAATCTGAACCTTAATTGGGTCCCAACAGCAACAAGACCCTCAGGGGAATGAACACTGTAAACCTGGTGCTAAAGAGTTACTGTTAATGTTTTAAGTACAATAGTATTGTGGGTTACATTTAAAACAACTCTTTCCTCCTAAAAATACAATTTATAGGAGGCTGGTAACTAGTGAAGTCTTTACAGATTCCTCTCACGGTTTTTATGTGTCTGTTTGCACACACGCACATTGGTGCGGGTGCCAGAAGCCAGGAGAGGTGTTGGAACCCCTGGAGCTGGAACAACAGGCAGCTGTGGGCTAGCTGGTGCGGATGCTGAGAACCAAACTCCGGCCCTTCGCAAGAGCAACATAAACTCTTGACCCCTGAGCCGCCTCTCTGGCCGCTGGGCTTTTAAGTATAGGGCATTTTCTTAATGTTTATTTTTTAAAATTTGTCTTTTATGTGTGTGTTACCTGCATGTACGTAAGTGTACACGTGAGACCCTGAAGAGGACACTGGTTCCATGGTGATACAGAGAGTTGTGAGTCACCACGGTGATGCTGGAAACTGAACTCAGACCCTGTAGCAGAGCAAGCAGTGCTCCAAGTGCTCCATCTCCCCAGGTCTGTTTTGTTTTTGGTGGAAGGGATGGAAGCCATGGCCCCTGCCCACGTGAAGCAAGTAGTCTACCAAGGAGCACACCCGTAGCCTGATTCGGAACCATAAAATATTATACAGGAAAAGCACACTGCCCAAAACCACCTCAGCCAGTGCTGGCCTCAGATGCCTAGGGAGACAACGTGACAGAACTCAACCATGTCCAAAGAAAGCAGAAGGCACAGCCGTTTGTTTCTACCACTAACATGGTAAATGGCTGTGTGGAACTGTACATGCCAAACTGTGCTCCTGCAAAGCTCAGAAAGAGGCAGGTGTGGTGCTGCACACCCGTCACCCCAGAACCTTCGAGGCTAAGGAAGGAGAATCCCAAGTTGGAGGCCAGCCTTGGACCTGATGGTGCCCTGCAAAGAGCTCAGGCACAAAGTGCCTTCCCTGGACAGGTTACTATCCCTCAGTTACTATCAGGAATATTCATTTCAGTAGCTTCTCTCAAAACCTGAAAAGCAGAAGCAAATGATCAAAGAGGCAGGCTATCTTCTGAAGGCTGTTCTCCCAAATACACCAAAGAGACTGGCCCTTCAGCCAGGAGAGCATCTGAAGAGCAAGAGACAGCACATACATGCCAACAGTCTGCGTCACCACCCACCACCCACACCTACCTATTCCAATAGCCAGAGTTATTGTCGAAATTCTGAGGCACGATGTTAGAAAGGTAAAAGGTTTCTGCCATGGCTTTCTGTGAAAAAAATGAAAACACGTGTTATTCCAGCATGCCTTCCCTTCTGAAGCCCCACAAGCAGATGCAGACAGCCCCATATTAACACCTACAGGTCTACTCATCAGTGCTGGAATCCGCTCACATCAGGCAATCATGCTATCACCCATCTACAGCCCCAACCCAATAATACTTATTTAGATAAACCCAGACATAAATATCCCAAGACAGAAAACTCTGTCATTATGCAAAATAACTCCAGGGCCAGTGAACTCGCTCAGCAGGTAAAAGTGCTTGCCCCACAGGCTTGCTGCCCCTAATCTGTTGCCCAGAACTGATATAAAGGTGACAGGAAGGAACCCACAAAGTTGTCCTCGGGCTTCCACATACAATCCATGCACACACCTAATACACACAAAATAATTTTAATTAAAAAAAAAGGACTAACCCTGCCTTAAAAAAAATTAATTTTTAAAAAGACTATAAGCTGGGTACATGGCCCATGCCTATCACCCCAGCGCTTCAGAGGGGAAAGCCGGGGATCAGGAACTCAAGGTCATCCTAAGCCACATAACGGGCTCTAGGACTGCCTGTACCACATGAGTGTCTCCACTAACAGTAACAACAACAGTAACAGAAAATAAGAACTATAATGTAAGTAGTTCAGTGTGTCTGGCTTTTCTTGCCATTTATAACATCCAAAAGCATGTTTATATGCTCCAAGGACTAAAAGCCTCCAAAGAAAGCTTGAGAGTCAATTCTGGCTTTAAGCCTCTGGAGGAAAAGCCAACTCTCAGGGATTTTATTGATTTTATTGAAGAGGTATGGAAAACAACAAAACATTTCGTTCAAAAGTGGCAGAGAAACACCCTCTTCTCCCCGTTTCCAGCCACCATACACTCGCTCACTTGGCAAGTCTGATCGACACACACAGGTCTGCTCCAATGTCTGTAGCCAGCAGCTGCCATCACCAGGCCCATGTCGTCAAGCGTGGTTCTGGCCTGGCAGCCACTGGACCGGATGGACTGTCACTTAGCTTCAACTTGGCTACAACTCTCAAACTTTTCAAACTGAAAATGCGTTCGCATCTGGGGTGTGGCTAGGTGGTAAAATGTCAGTTTATATGCACAAGTTAAAATTAAACGTGAAGAAACAGAAAAACAAGTAGCTTCAGTTCCTAGTGGCTGTTCAGCCCCCTTCACATTTAGAATTTAGTTCTTAGAGGCAAGAGACAGACAGACACGGACATTCTCAAGCTTTATAAGTTGGTTCCTAGATCATCAGCCACACATCCTCATCCTCTCGAAAGTATTCCTACACTGGAAAACTTGTTATTTCCTGCTGGGGCCATGTGTCCTCGTGACCAGCCACTTCCAACATAGTCCTCATTGAGAGCACTGAAGGTCGAAGGGACACTGGGATCAGGCTTGAATTTACAATGTTTTCTGTCTGCGTCACCTGAAGGAAAACACACAAAATGGTTATCTATGGGTCCTCTGAGGCAGGCAAGTTGGCTACTGCGGGAAGGCATCACTTCAAGCAGCTGGCATTAGGGACCACATGCATGTCTCAAGTTCCTAAAACAGTTTAGATACTTCATCTGAGCAAGGCTTGGTCTAGGACAGGATGCTTCTCATACAGTGAAGCTATCGCTCACATTCTGACTCTGGCCTTTCCAGTTCAAGTAAACCACCCTGGACAGAACTCAGCTGAAAACAAGGAGGTAGCAAGGGGCACAGAGAGCTCCACACCAAACAAACGTGTACAAGAACCATCAGGTAACCACAGCGGCTGACAGCATGCACAATACCTGCACCAGATCAAACCAGACAGAACCCAACAGAGGGGAGGGGCCACAAGCCCCACTTCTCACGGAGGAGCCACTGGCAACTGAGGGCTCCTGGGAGAGGGAGTCAGTTTGCTTCAAGAATCTGCCTGAGGGGTTACCCATGCGCCAGTAGATGATCTGACACCCAGGCACAAACTGGCAGCACTACGTGGACTGGGGGGAGGTTTAAAAAAAAAAAAAACTACACCTGAAACAAGGAGGGAATAGTGGTGAGAGGGACGAAACCGAAGGAGACGGGTATGGGGTGGACATATCAAAACCCATTATGTGCACACAGGAAATCCTCCAACAATAAAAAACAGGCCCCTAGCCGGGCAGCGGTAACACATGCCTTTAATCCTAGCACTAGCACTTGGAAGGCAGAAGCAGGTGGATCTCTGAGTTCAAGGCCAGCCTGGTCTACACAGTGAGTTCCAGGGCTACACAGAGAAACCCTGTCTCAAAAAAAAAAAAAGCCCCTTGTATATTGTTTTACAAAATTATATTCTGACAAATTTACTTGTACTGAATTAATGAATAAAGGGAGAAAGATGCTTTTGTCTGCCTAGTGCCTCTTAAACCGTGACAAAATAAACATCTAAGGTAGGAGCTCCACTCAGAACACCTCAGATTTCTGAACAGGACAAGTGTTTGAATGTAAGTGGTGCTTTGAGTGAGAAGGCCTCCACAGGTGCGTAGATCTGCATGCTTAGTCCCCATTGGTGGGCTGAGGATTAGGAGGTGTGGCCTTGCTGGAGTGGGTGTGACCTCACTGGAGTAGGTGGGTCACTGGGAGTGGGCTGAGGTTTCAAAATCTCATGCTAGGCCCAGCATGAGATCTCTCTACCTGTGGATCAGGATGTAGCTCTCAGCTACTTCTCCAGCACCATGCCTGCATGCTTCCAGCCACTCTCCCCATGAGGATAGCAGACTCAATTAAAAGCTTTCTTTTGTAAGAGTTGCCTTGGTCATGGTGTCTCTTTACAGCATGGGAACAGTGACTGAGACACAGTGTTTATAAGCAACTGAGTTAGCTGTACTTTACCTCCTCAAAACTACCCAACTCACGGGTTTACAATGGAAAAAGCATTGCTTTCCTCATACCTATCTCAAAAGGATCACAATAGCAGGATAAAGTTAATAAAATTAAAATTCTTCCATTATTTTAACTTATTAAGCTTGATTATAAATCAAATGGATTTATGGGACACAAAGGTACAGTTAAAGGCTACAGATACAGCCAAGTAAGGATTTGATGCCAAGTGTGAGGACCTGAGTTTGGAGCCCCAGAGTCCATGTAAAGCCAGATATGGTAACACACATCTGTAATCCCAGCTCCTAGAGCAAGATACAAAGTGGAGACAGGAGAATCTCCAGAAGCTGGAGGCAAGTTAGCCTGGGAAACAGGAACAAACAGGAGACCTTGTTTCTAATGAGGTGAAAATGGGAAAACTAACTCTGAGGTTGTCCTCCGCCCTGCACACACACACACACACACACAGTGTACCAGTGCAGGTCCACCCTGCACACACAGTGGTCCGGTGCAGGTCCACCCTGCGCGCGCACACACACACACACACACACACACACACACACACACACACACACACACACAGAGAGTGGTCTGGTGCAGGTCCACCCTGCACACACACACACAGTGAACTGGTGCAGGTCCACCCTGGAGATTCATGACACATATGCACACACACACACACACACACACACACACACACACACAGAGAGAGAGAGAGAGAGAGTGGTCTGGTGCAGGTCCACACTGCACACACACACACACACACACACACACACACACACACACACACACACACAGTGAACTGGTGCAGGTCCACCCTGGAGATTCATGACACATATGCACACACTCACAAAACTTAGGATCAATTTTCAACTTCTACAATAGTTTCCTCTTGAACGAGGACATTCTAAGGTCCCTGCTACGCTACTGGGTTTGTTTAGTCCTGGAAAGGTATACGCTCATCCTGATATCAGCATTTTAATCCTCACAGACAGCACACTTTCTTATCATTTTTCGTGTGTGTGTGTGTGTGTGTGTGTGTGTGTGTGTGTGTGTGTGTGTGTTCTCTTCTGTTTTCATGAGAGCTCCGAGACTCAGACTCAGACTCAGGTCAGGTCGGCCTGTGCGAGTACCTTCACCAATTGAGCAATCTGGCCAGCCTCACAGCACACATTTTAAAGTGAAGGAGAGATAATATACAGACCTTACATTCAATGATAAATCACAAAATAGGGATGAAACTACCATGGTAAGTGGGATGCAGTGGGGCATCCTGGTAATCCGAGTACTTGGTAGATGTAAAAGCCTCAGGAGTCCAGGGTTATCCTCAGCTAGGTAGATCAATAAACTGAGGCTAGCCTGGTCTAGCCTGTTTTTTTTTTTAAAAAAAAAAAAAAACTATAGCAGAAAAAAAATACTATCATTAAAATAGTAAAAAGTTACTGTACTATCAATTTATTTTAGCTATTTATTTTTCTGAGGCAGGCTCACAGTATAGCCCTAGCTGGCTGAGAACTCATTTCTATAGAGGCTGACCTTGAATCCTAGGCACACCTGCCACTCCTAAAATTGAAGCTGTGCACCACCATACCCAGCAACACAATTTTTAAAGACTACCCCAAGTCAGGTGTGGTAGCATGCGCTTTAATCCCAGCATTCAAGAGGTCTCTGAGAGTTCAAGGCCAGCCAGGGATACATAATGAGACCCTGTCATGGAAAAATAAAAAAACTATCACAACTTACAGAGAAAGAATAGTTCACAAAATACCACCTCTGACAATAAATACAGTAAAATCAGCTATTTGACTGGGAAAGCATAACAACGATCAACACAGGCAAAGGCTGGGAGACCTGATACTCAATGATGGCAGCAGAAACTGAAATAGATCTACTTAGAAGCCAGTTTGACATTCATTATCAAGATCTGGTGATGTTAATTGAAGAATCTTCCAAGCCATGGAGGATATATGAACAGACTTCACACCCACGTCACAGCTGCAGACCACGTCACTTTGGCCTCCCTTTTGAGTGCACCAAGTGTTCTCACATCGGGACTTCCAAAGACACAACTGCTTCTCTCTGCCAAGAATGCTCTTCTCCCATCACTCTCCAGTCCACTTTGTCAGAGAAGCAGAGTCAGCTCCTGCAGCCACCTCTAGCACATTCTCACTGTCCCTTAACAGTGCTATCCTAACCTGCAGTCAATTCTTCCAGAAACGTCACTAGTAATCTTTATTAGATGCTCATAATTATTTGACAGGGCAACCTGATTCCCCTGTTAAACTGCACAGGTGGTGCACACTCAGGAAGCAGAGGCAGGAGGATCTCTGTGAGTTTGAGGCCAGCCTGGCCTACAGAGTGAGTTCCAGAACAGGTAGGGCTGTTCACAGAGAAACCCTGTCTCAAGAAAAGCTAAAATAAATAAATAGATATGGAAATAAGTAATAAAAAGTGAAATAAATAAAATGCTACAGGACTACAGACTACCCACTCTAGCCTTGGCTATACCTCACAGCTTGGCATCACTATGCAAGTACCACTTAGTAGGCGTTCAAACAAAACCTGTTGAGGTAACAATGATGCTCGCTGCATCAATATTTATGATGGAGCCTTGAAACTCAAGTGTTGAAATAGAGATGTTCCCAGTCCCTGAAACAGCTAGCTGGGAAGGATCTTGGTACTCCTTCAATACTAAGCTTGATCCGTTTAATAAGAGAGCAAAATAAACATCATTTTCTATGTGCTGGGAGGTGAAAAGACTGAAAATATTATCAACAGTCCCCTTATTCTAAACTTGGAAACCCTTTCACCAGTACCTGAACTTTGTTGCAACCACCTACCTACGATCTTGTCCTTGGATATATGTTCAAGGACCCATCTGGGCACCCGTTTTGCCTGGTCATAAGACAAGGCATGATTAGTGTAACGCCTGGTCTCTGTTCCAGTTAAAGGAAATCCAAACTGTTCCAAGACTATTTTTTCTGCAGATTCTGAGAAAGAAAAAGAAAAAAAAAGGGGTGGTGGTGGTGAATAAAAACAAGTAATTAGTAACTCTTATTAAGAACAAAAGATCAAAGACGACAGTGATATCTAAAAGCAAATGGCCCAAAGGTCTCTCCAGGGAGTGTGGTTCCCAGTGCTGGGGATAGAAGGGTCTAATCAAACAGACCTCATTTTTTGCAATTATTTATTAAGTCAAAGAAAACAGTTAAGCAAAATCCTCCTCTGCCTACATTCTGCTGTGTATTCACAATAAGCTTCAACTCCAGGGTGTGCATTTGGTTTAGGTGCTGGGGAATGAACTCAGGGTCTCACCCACGCCAGGCAAGAATCCCAACAGGGCCACGTTCCCAATCCTTTTACTTTTTACTTTGAAACAGAGTCTCACTACATTTCTCAAGCTAACTGAACTCACTCTGTGACCCAGGCGGGCCTTGAACTTTCGCTCCTCCTACTTCTACCCACCAAGTTGACAGGTATGTGCTGCCACACTCAGTCACAACGTAAAGAAAGGCCTGGCGTGCAGGGTGCAGGCAGAGCACAGCTCAGCAACGGCTGTGCACACACTAGAGGCCCTCGCTTCATTCCTGGTACCAAACAGAAATACGGACCGGATCTTACTAGTTCTCCAAATCTGTCTGCACCTCAAACCGTAAGGAGACCGCAAAGGAAAGCATCATGCCGCTGCAGCTATCAGTCATTGATAAAACTGGATGGGAAAGGGTCTTCATACTTAAGGAGACAAAAATGGCCATAATTTTAGTTTCTCATCATCACAGCATCTCATCTGCCAGGCTAAGTATTCATTTTAGTTATCCTAAAGACCATAATTCCATGAGTGGGAGCACACACCTGTTACTCCAACAAGTTTGATGCCTGGCTGGGTCACAATGAGACCTTGACTCAAAAAAAACAAAAACCACTCAAACCATCCCTCACTAACACTCCCCAATGTTTTAACACAAGGGAAGACTGATATAGGTAGGTATGCTGCAGGAAGGCTGGGAAACTGGTATTTTCTCCTATTGGAAAAAAACCAAGCACACGCTCCACAGTGAGCCAGGTACCAGTCGCCCCTTCCTCCCCATGCCTTCCCAAGCACCATCGCCGGGGTATTCCTCTGGCACAATGCAAGTACCAAAGAAGCAGGTGGTCGAGCATGTCCTGGAATGCGATGGGCCTGCAGGTGCCCTGGGAACGTAAGGATTTACATGCTTGGAAAACTGGGTAGGAGACAGCCTTCATGGAAACTCCCTCACACATACTTGCTGGGATGGTTGATGTCAATTTGACAGAATCGAGAATCACCTGAGAGACAGGCCTCTGGGTATGCCCATGGGGGGTGGATCATGGCTGTGTGCACAGGCGCGGGAACCCGCGGCTTAACTGTGGGCGGGGCCGTTCCCGGGCTGGGAATCCCACTCTGTGAGGATGGGAGAAGAGGGGGCCGGGCAGCAGCATGCCTTCCTCCCTGTCTCCCGACTGTGGGAGCAATGCGGCCAGCGGCTTCGAGCTCCTTCCTCGCCATGATGGGCTGCACCTCGAACTGGAGCTAAAGCAAGCCCTTCCCTGAAGCTGCTTTCGTCGGGTCCTGGTGTGTGTGTGTTTGTTTTTTGTCACAGCAACAGGAAAAGAAACTAAGACACTTACTGAAGGCCAATTCTGTACCAGGCACTGTGCTGCACCTAAGGTGGAGAACAAACAGAGTCTCAGCTCGAGGTGGAGCTACGGACGGCAGGCGGTGACTGGCGAGCCCGCAGAGCGAGGGGAAGACTTGGCGGGCAGAAGGGGCGGGTGGGGCCGAGGCCCGGGGATGGAGCCCGCCCGCAGACTCACCGTGCGGGGATCCCGCGTCCCGGCTCCGGAGGATCTGCAGCGCCGTCAGCCCAGCTCCCGCGGCGCCCACGACAGCCCCGGCCAGGAAGCCATTCAGAAACCGCCGCGAGCCCCTGAGGCGGGAAGCGAAGCTCTTTGCAGCCATAACTACAGAGACGCCAGCGCGTTGCCTCTGCCGCGCATGCGCACACCGAGGGCCCGAAGCCAGGATGGCCCAATCGCAAGCGCGGTAACGCGGCACGCACGCGCGATTTGGAGCCGCCGCCCAGAGCCCTTCGCAGCTGACGGTCTCGTGCGCCCCCTGGTGGCCAGCTGGAGCAGGCGCGCCTGCCTCCATCCCGGTCCGAGCCAGGTGATGGATGGGTTCTAAGTGTCAAGACTCAAGACTCGAGGGTTTAATGGTGTGCATGTACTGTCCTCAGAAGAAAATTCCTTTAGTCTCCTTTAATAGTGAGTAAACGTGTTCTCATGATGCAACTCGGTGTGATTCCAAAACCTGTTCCACACTGGATCTGTTGGCAACGCCTAGCTTTAGAGTCAAAATGCACACACATTTTGTGTCTGTACCTCCTATGGAGTTTCTTGGCAAAACAGTACTCCCTGGTAACCTGAGACTCTGGACCAGAGCTCAGAAGTTTAAATCCCTGCCAAACCACTAGCTATGGGGTTCTGGTTCCACTTTAGTTTTAAAAGTTTCCTATATCATTACTAGTGTGTCTGTGTTTGTCCATGCCATGGTACGCATGTGGAGGACAGGGAGCATCTCTGATGAGTGAGCTCTCTCCTTCCATCTTATGCAGGCTCTAGGGATCAAACTCCGGTCCAAACTCCAGCTTCTACGGTACCTTTAACCGTCTCAGCAGTCCAGCCGGCAGATATGGAGATGGTGCTTAGCAACTGCATGTGTATCCAGCAGGAACCCACAGACTAGAACCAACCCAGAAAGCAGGGAATGCTATCTTACTGACTTCTAGCTCCCATAAAAAGAAGTGTCAAACTCCGTCCATGGGGCTGCTGACAGAATGGCTCAGTGGTTAAGAGCACTTGTTGCTCCTCCAGAGGACCCAAGTTCAGTTCCCAGCACCCACATGTCAGCTCACTACTACCTGTATGACTCCAGCTTCAGAGGATCTGATCGCCAGTTTTGGCCTCCCTAGGCATCCACACACAGATAGCATACAAATACACATATATAGAAATATTCACAAAATTTAAAAAAGAAAATAAAAGACAAGGATACTTTATTTATTGTTATTTATTTTCATATACAAAAAGATAAAACTTGAAATAGTTCTAGATTTTTCCTCCTATTCTGTTGGGGGTGTGGCTGCTCCTTCACACAGGGGGAAAAACTACATTCACATCGGTTTGTTTGAGGACCCAGTGCAGAATTCCAGCAGCAAAACCCCAATGTAGCAGATCTAATTTCAAACTTGACACTCGTTTCTAAAATTACCACAGGGAAAAGGAGCAAAGACCCACTGCAAATGGATGAACTATGATACAATGTTCTTTCCAGAATGTTTGCATTTTGCAACTGTAGTTACACAGATGTCTGCTTCAGGCCATTATAGGGGTGTGTGTGTGTGTGTGTGTGTGTGTGTGTGTGTGTGTGTGTGTAATATATATATATATAAAAATCAGCACACTTTTCAAATCCAGACAGGGTAACAGCGACAAGCTTACTCTGTATATATATATATATTTTTTTTTTTAAAGACATGATACTTTAGTATAACTTTTGTTAATTCAGTAGTACACACTATTTTCTGTTCTACAAAATGTCTGTTTTATAGCTACAAGGGTGAAAAGTGTCCCACTACATTTACACCTCACATATTCTGGCATACAAACAGTACTTAATCGAATTTGAGCCCCAAACTAGAAGTTCTTAGTTTTAGCACTTGAGAGAGCTTCCTCAGGTCTACAGCCTGAAATCACAGACTAATCACGCCTCCAGACTTCGCAATGACTCGTCATGTTCAACTGTGAGAAACAGATGAATCCAAACTTCTAATTACAGTTCATATATACAAGTTAGATAACACAGCTCAGGGAGACGTAGCTACCCATCCTAAGGGCAACACACACATTCTCCACTAAGTCAGACAAGTCTTAAGTTTTTTCTTCCAAATAATGTACAAATTTAGAAGTAGCTGGTAAAACTGATATATAAGATGGTAAATAAAAAGTGACATTTTCTGTTGGTTCCAAAACCGTCCCTGCAAAATCCCCTGCTCTGCTGTGTTTTTAACTCACTGTCTGTCGCGTGCCAAAAGCTCTTCTTCACAGGAATCGACATCAAACTCGATGCAAGGTAAGTTTACAGTACTGCATAACACTAATCAGATTCAAGGACAAATGTGGAAAAATAGTAACAGGTGAAAAATTTGGCCTTCGACGTCACCATTGGGATCATGTCAAGTTCATAAGCAGATTCTCTTGTACAGCTGAAAAATGGCATCGGGTGGATTTGTGTCATGGTACTGAAATCTAGAAGTATGTTTCTAATCTGCGGTAACTTTCTCCTTCAATTCTCAAGTACCACTCAATTTTCTTTGCATTTTTACAGAATTCTGGAAAAAAAAAAAAACAACTGAGGGAAAGCAAGGCGCTGGCATTTGACCAGCTGTGCTCTTGCTGATGGCCCTGGAGTGTCAAACGAGGGCTCTCGCCCATGTGACGACCGCGGGCTCCCAGGCGGCCTCCGACAGCTCGTGTCCCTACTCTGGTCTCTGTCGTGCTTTCCCTATGGAGAAATTATTTGGCTAAATTCATACACTTAACTCGTGGCAGTGCTCTGGGAAAACCCCACTAGGCTAAAGCACTTACAGGACTGAGGGCAACAGTCCGCTCAGCGGGGGCCGACACCAGACACCCAGAGGGCTGAGTTCAAACCCACCAGGAACACGCCGACCCTGGTGTCCCATGGTCAGCGGGACAGCCCAGGGCAGGCAACTCATGGCTGGGTTACCACTTTTAATCCCAGCCTGCTGTCTATGCCCCAGAGACAAAAACTCAGATGTGGTGATAGCTGGTTAATTAAGCTTTTTGAACTGGTAAAAAAGGCTCTTTAAAAATATATATATATATTTATTTAAAATACATCAAAATGACAAGCAGCCATATCCCACAAGGCCTAATTCCACAGCAACGTATACTACAGACATCTTCCCAGAACACACTGTGGCAGTGGACGGGGGCTTCTACCCTGCTGTTTGAAGGAATGCTCTATGTCTGAGCTCTAGCGACTGGAAATGTGTTACAAAGAGCTCATCTTTGGAGCTGATTTGCATGGAGACCAGCCAGTTAGGTTGCTTTGCCTATTCAGACACGTGAGAATACTGAACACGGCAGAACACACAGGACACAGGAAGCACCGTTCAGATGACACTCCCAACCAGTCCCACCACAGTGCCAGGACAGGCTTGCCAGAAGCCCCTGGGTCCACTGGGAAGAGTTTTGCTTTAAAACAAGTCAGTGGCCACACTCAGCGGACCTCCTGCATGTGTGGTAAGTCAGCAGTATCGAGGGGGCCCAGACGGTGACACCGTTCAACACGAGGTCTGAGGTAACTGGTTCTTAAAGTACCCAGATCACACAAGTGCATCCAGAAATGAGGGCTGGAAAGGGGGAGACAGGGAAGGGGCGGGGCTCGAAAAGACAAGGAGAGAGCTTACAGCAGTTGCTTTTGAGGGGTGGCCGACAAAAACAAAGGCACAACAGAATTACATTCCAAGACAGGCGGCCGCAGAGCACAGACGTGTTCTTTCACGGGGACCAGAAGGGGGAGCTGGCTTCCAGAACGCAGCCAGATCTGGAACTAAGTGTCCCAAGCAGAAGAGCCTTCTAAACCAGGATGAACAGGGGCAGGGCTGGTTTCAAACCGCACACTAAGGGTCTCTTAGCAGGAGCGCCCCGTCCAGCGCAGTTCTCTAAGCAGCAGGCTGGAGCCAGCAGGCAGCAGGTGGGGAAGAGGCCTTCCGCTGGACCTCAGAACTGGCCATGGGACAAAGGACCTAACTGAATTATCTGCCTCCCTGTGCGCCATGCAAAGTCCCACCTAAGCAACCATCCAAAAGGTGAGATGAAGGCTGCCTAGGCCTTGACAGAAACCCTCTGCGGGCATCTGAAAGACACCCCGCTCTGAGCTTCCTCTGTGGGTTCCTGGTTCACAACAGTTAGAGCAGAAAGCATCCCTGATCAAAAGGGGCAAAACTCCTGGGAACTATCCGCTTAATTCCGTCACTATATCCATGTGCCCCACCGTTTCCAAAGAATTTGTTTGGTCCTAGATAGTTCTGGTTAGTGGAACTCAGGCCACTAAATCCCCATGTCAATGTCATCTTTCTCTAGACCCGTTCCCTCACGGCTCTGTCCTATCGCTTCCGAACCCACTATCGTGACCTACCTCTTATGTAAGGAGCAGACAAACTTTCAACATCAGAACCCTCTGTTCAGCAGAAATCAAACCCACTACAAGCTCCTCCCTTCACCCAGCCACTGTCCTCTGCACAGGCAGGGAGCAGGGCAGAGACACCACTGCCCTGTGACAGGAGCTTGGGCCAAGGGGACCGGTAAAAGGACTCCAGGCTGCCAGTGTATTCAGGAACCCGTGCAAGCGCTACGCTCCATCCAGCACTCACACTCCAGTGTGTGCGTGATCATGAAAGTAAAGCTCATTGCCTTGGATTACAGAAGCATTCTCACTCAACTCACTAGTTTATAAAAATAATCTGTGGTATAAAACGATCTCCACACGTGTGGAGCAACTGTCGAGTGACAGAACCAAACGCATGTGTGGCGCTAGACTTCATAAAGTGAAACTTCAAGGGGTGTCTATCATACAGCTACTCTTATTTACAACTCTCTAAGAACACTGATGCAAAGTGGCCAGGTGTCAGGAACGGGCCCATGTAACAAGCGTGGATGCTCAAGGACTTGAGGCAGGGTTTGTTCATTCACAAAAAAACCACCTTTGCTTGCCCAAAAAAACTAATGGGGCCACACTTCTCCTAACTGTAAACTCAGACACAAAGTTTACAAATGAACACAGTACCTCTCATCTGCAGCGGTCCAGATCCCCCCGTTTGGATGCACCCACTAACTCAGCTGAGAGTCTACAGATGCTGGCCTGGAGAACAGGAGGCCCTGCAGAGCCTATTGCCCCGCACTGGCGTTTAGGAGACATCGCCAGGTGCTGCCATGGACGGAGAAGCAGCACTGGCTTGGGCACTACGGAGATGCACGTAGCCCCGCTAGGGCAAAGTCTCCCCTCCTTCACACCTGGAAGATGCCAGCATGAAAAACGCTAAAAATTGGTTTAGGAAAAAAAAAAAAGATGTAGGCATTCCTGATCTCAATTCAAATTACCAGCCCAACAGTGATTTATAGTAATCACAAATAAGTCCCAATAGCCCACCAAAAATCTTGGGCTGATTTATTGATAGCTTACGGGCCTTTTGAACTAATTTTTTTAAATGTGGTTGAATCAACTAATTGATTCCCAAGGAAGTGCTTTAAACTTAATCTATTTTTCCTATAAAACTAAATCATTATCCCAAAACACTTCCCTAAACCTCCTAGAGGCCTAGGGTACATTCACAGTAGGGCTGCTGGCTACACAGCTACCCAGAATTGCGCATAAAGAGCTATGCACTGAATCCTGAATGCATAGAAAGTTTATCATCTAGATGGTGAAAAACTCATCAGTTGAATTACTGGGCCAATGTTAGCTGAGATTGAAATCTGTCACCAGGCCAAACAAGCCAGCTGCTGAGTACTTCTCAACTTCGGCCAGTGATGAAGGGGAGTTCATGTCACCCAAGCTGAGAGAAAAGGGACACCTTACCACCACCCTTTCTGGCTGTTTCTCTAGTTAGCAGATGGATGGTCGGAGAGCATGCTGAACTTCTTCTGGGAAAGGCGTCATCTACCACTCCTGAAATGTAGACTGGGGCTTGATCATCTCTCCAAAGCTGTGCTACCAAAAGTCCAAAAAGATGAAATAGCTAATGCTTAGGATCAAGCTGAATGAACTGGAAACTGCTCTCTGATTCGGGGATGTATCTAATGAAGACGGTCTTGAGAACAACAGCAGGAATTCAACTTCTAATACAGTAGCTTTGCTGTATTAATTATATAGGAAAAACAAACAAGCTATCCTCCTACCCAGCAGTACACACCAGGGTAAAATCACACACTAAACAGGTAAAATTCTGTGTAAGAGAGCCATCCAGTTCTCTAGCTCTGCATGAAACAGTCACTTCTTCAACTAAGTGGCTAAGCATAGGAACCACCACATGAGCCAAAAAAGCACATGGCAAACATCAAATATCTGTAGGCTGGCTACCAATTAAAATCCTTCATAAAGCCCAAGCCCCGGGGCAGAGCAGCAGGACAGAGAGGGCCAGGTGTGGTCAACTCCAGGGAGCAGAGTGGCAGCAGCATCCTACACTAAGCTAGAAGCAGCTCGAGCCTCGTCGGGAAGGCGGGCCCAGCCCCACCCAGCAAGCCTGGTAGCCTAGTGATGAGAACCAGATCTGCCCTTTGCTGTGGATGTGTGAGCAGAAGACCCAGCACTTGCCCTTCATCTGGTGTCCAGTGCCAGGCCAGCCCGTCAGCCCAGATGCCAATGGCTGCCCCTAGGCTTCCCTGCCATCCCGTCAGTGAGGGTCCTTCCTCTGCGGAGCCCCATAACTCAGCAGCCCTGTCTCTGCTTCTTCTGTCCTTCTCTGACATATTCACAGAAATCTCTGGCAACAAATGACTGCCTATTATCACAGGTATTGTAACCAGAACATTCTCCGCCAAAGCCCACGGCCACAGGAGCCTGTTTGGACCACAACATGCAGTGTCGGAAGAAGAAAGCATCTCTAGCCATTTCTCCCTGACTTATCTCATCCCTTACACACACACACACACACACACACACACACACACACACACACACACACACACACACACACGGACTTCCTCAGTCTTCCAGAAAGCTTAGGGGAGAAGAGACTAGAAGGGAAGTGATATGAAACCTGTGGGAAAGCCCAAGGCAGAGGCCCCTTGACCCAACTGGACACAAGAAGGAAAAAAAAAAAGAAAGAAAAAGAAAAACAAAGGCCACCCAAGTTTCCAGGCCACACCCTGGGAGATCACCTAGCTTCCAGCATGGGCAACTGGGTGTGTTACCTGAAGCTCAAGGAGGTCTCCGGCCCCTATTCACAGACACCACCACCCAGACTCTCCCTTTTCCAGGGCACAGCACACAGGCTCCACCTCCTGACACTCAATTCCGATGCAAGGCCGGACATGGACACTGCTGTGGCTGGACACAGGGTCAGCAAAGAGGGGGGCCACCCCCAGAAAAGGAATCAGGCCTGCCCTGCCTGCAATGTGTCACGACTGGGATGTCCCACACCAGAGCTCAGCCAGACCAGGATGCTTATGACAAGCAGACCAGCACACAAGAGAAGCCCGCCCAGGTCACAAGGTCACACAGGGAAGCTGGGTTTACTGTTTGGCACATCGTGCGACTGGTGACTGGGTCACTCCTGCAGCTAAGTAGCTCCATTTCTCAGTGGTTTGTTTGTTAAAAGTAGAGGTCCCCACTGCCTGAGGAGAAAGCTAACGGAAGAAGATATGGCACTTTTCAATAAATATTTAAAGCTCCTTAAAGAAAGAAGTGAAAAGAAAAGCAACTGCTGTAAGACCTGTTTTGCTAGAAAAAAGTATTCTGAGAGAAGAAAACACCATAGCACAAAATCAAATGGGGGAGGAGGGGTCCCAGGTAACTCACAGAAACAAAGTCCACGTCCCCTACCTAGCTGGCCAGCCCACAGTGATCCACGGAGACAAGGCCAAGGTCAGAGAGGGAAGCCAGCAGGCCTTCCTCAGCACCCTGTGCACAAAGACCACAGAAAAGAACAAGCCTGGGCTGCCCCAGGCACCACACGACATGCTGGGGGAGCGGCTGCCCAGCCGCGAGCTGCGCCCTCCCAGACTTCACGGCACAGTGACAGGCACTACAGAGTCTGCCTGCTGCCCAAGGAATGGACCCTCAAGAACTTCTGAGTGGGTCTGAGGGCTGTGGTTCTGCCAAGTTAAAATAGGGGTGTCATCCTGATACTACCCAGGGGACTTATAGAACAACACCTGACCCTCTAAGCAACCTAGGAGGAAGTGGCCTACCCTCAAGACAGAGATGTGCTGTTTAAATAAGACGGTCTAAACCAGAGTGACGATGCGCAGACTCAGCTCAGACCGCCACCTACAGTTGACAACAAGTATTTACAAGGGCGCTTTTATCAAACAGAAACGGTAGTCCTGACTAGAAGACACAAACTTTTTCCTTTTTCTCTATTTCTTTTAAACTTCCTTGTCATAAAAGCCAACTTACATTAAAATATACTTCCTACAAGACAACACAACTAACAAAATATATAATTAATAAAACATACACAAGTAGAAAATTCTGAGGTATTTCTGGTTTGAGGTGGTCTGTGGTCGTGAAGTTACTTCTTTTACTTTTTAAAATTTAAACCTCGGAAGCCACACAGTAAAGTATGTGTATATATGTGGATGTGTGTGTTCTGTCTGAAAAAGAATTAGCATGTTTCATAAATTAAAAAAAAAAATTCCAATGTCGAAACAGCAGCATTAGGAACATTCAGCGCCTGGAGCAAGGTTATGGCGTAATAGAAAAACAGTTTTAGAATATGCACCACTTTAAAGGGTCTGGAGAAAGCCGTGTCCATGAGCCTCAGAAAGGAGTCAGTAATTCCGCTGCATGGGGTCAAGCCAGAGCGGCAGGCCGGCAAGGTCCCCACCCAGGGGTCCCCTGGGCCACCCACACCGTGCAGGGGGCACCACGGGCATTTCCCCAAACTGCCAAGAAGAAACTGCAGTTCAATATTTGCTCCATGAAAGAGATCTACAGCATCATGTCCAATGAAGAGTGTCCTCTAAACTGTCATACCCCCCCCCAATCCTAACACAAGAGCAGGCAGTGCTTCCTCCTGCGGCCAAGCCCATGTCAGTGGGAAGGAACTGGGGGGGGGGGGGGGGCCCTGGCCCTGCTCCTGGACTTTCTCCAGACCCTGTGCTTGCTATTATTACTGCTCGGCCCCATACGGTCCTTACCCTCAATCCCTTGTTACCTGAGAAAACAGTCTCCACACCAAGAGTGTCGCTCCAAATGTGCCCACGTCCAGTGTAGCTCTGCTCCAAACCCTCCCCAGAACATCCTCCCTTCCAACATCAGTCTAAAGCTTCCTCCTCATCTCAGTTTCCCTCTGCTGGGTCAGGAAGACACCCACTAGCTCCATGAAGACACATCTGCCATTTCTTAAGCTCACTGCCTGGAAAGGGAGAAACACAAAGCAAAGGGTGGGGGACCCTCTTCTGAGGAAGGGTGTGTTCATGTAACAGTCTTCAAAGGTTCCTCGAGTAGAGATTGCAGCATTGAGTGTCCTAAGACAGGAGACGGGTTTCTCTGTGTTACAGATTCTGAGACGACAAAGAGGACGCTGGCGGAAATGGGTCCCGAGGGACAGGAGGTGGCTGAGGCTCTACAGCATGGCGCTGGTTCCGCGTTCACAGCTCAGCACCTCAGCGCCTGCTGACGTGTCCGCTGTTTGCGATACAGTAGAACAATATGCTGGTAAAAACTGATCCAATCCAAAAATAATATTATTAATAATAATTATAATAATAATAAAAGTCAAGGTAAAATAGCAGCTGCATTTTATGTGTTTGTTGGTTTTATGGGATTTCCAAAACAAAACACAACTTTTTTCCTTTTTTCTTCAGATCCACTGAGTCTGGAGAGACACTCGTATCCTAGGCTTAGATGCTGGACTCTTTAGGGGGCAGGTCCACGTTGGTGACAGAGGTCACCAGAGAGACGAGACAGTCCGAGGTAGTGCCGTTAACCGACCTCCTGATCAGGGACACCCGCTCCTCCACACAGCCTGCAGAGAGGCGAGCCTCTGCGTCGTGGTCCCAGCACTCCTCAATGGTCACACAGAGCTGGGCCAGGCCCTGCAGAGCGGTGGGAGGGAGAGAAGAAAGCTTGTTAGGGCTCCGTAGTGAGGGCAGCAGTGACGGTGTGTCAGGGGATCACACGGAGCCCATGACCTAGTCACAGCCATTGCACGTCAATTAGAAGGCTGCAGATTGCAGACCCCCAGACCCCTGCCCTCCTGTTAGTCACCCCAGAGTCTGGGCCTCCCTTAGAGCCCCAGGGGAATGTTCACTAAACTTCAACACAGGAAGAAGAGGAACTCCTGTACCTCGGGGCAGATGCAGCTGCTAGCCTTGGAGCACCAGACTCAAATCAAATAGTACGCAAAGCCCAAACACCAAGGTCCAACTTTAGCAGTTGAGCCACAGTGGAGACAAGAAGGAGGCCAGGCCTACCTTATTCCCCACAACCTCAGAGATACCTCCCTAGGGTCCAGGGAACATGGCAGCTTTCCCTTGTTCCTAGGCTCCCGCCATACAAGGCAGGTCCCCTCAGCTCCCTCCCCTCAAAAGTCTCCTGAACCCAGCTCCCTCACCGGATGCTTCAGCCAGTGATCTTTAATGGCAGGCCTCATCTTCTTGTGGACAACCACCTCTTGCAGTTCCTCCAGCGAAGGGTGCTGGCCAATCTCCTCCTCAAAGGGCAGCATGTACTCATCAACAGGCCCTGAGAGGTGAGAGGCTGGTGAGATCACACAAGGCCCAGCTCCGGGTTCCCGACCCCGCACACCCAGGCTGCGAACCCACTCACCGTCTGCAGCTCCGGGTTCCCGACCCCGCACACCCAGGCTGCGAACCCACTCACCGTCTGCAGCTCCGGGTTCCTGACCCCGGACACCCAGGCTGCGAACCCACTCACCGTCTGCAGCTCCGGGTTCCCGACCCCGGACACCCAGGCTGCGAACCCACTCACCGTCTGCAGCTCCGGGGTCCCAACCCCGGACACCCAGGCTGCGAACCCACTCACCGTCTGCAGCTCCGGGGTCCCAACCCCGGACACCCAGGCTGCGAACCCACTCACCGTCTGCAGCTCCGGGTTCCCGACCCCGGACACCCAGGCTGCGAACCCACTCACCGTCTGCAGCTCCGGGTTCCCGACCCCGGACACCCAGGCTGCGAACCCACTCACCGTCTGCAGCTCCCGGTTCCCGACCCCGGACACCCAGGCTGCGAACCCACTCACCGTCTGCAGCTCCCGGTTCCCAACCCCGCACACCCAGGCTGCGAACCCACTCACCGTCTGCAGCCTTGCAGCGAGAGACAAGTTCCCACAGCACCAGCCCCATGGCGTACATGTCGATGCGCAGGAAGGCGTCTCTCTGGAAGTTGATGGCTCCCTCCAGCACCTCAGGGGCCATGTACCGTCTAGTGCCAACCTACATGAAGACAGGGGAGGACAGGGTCTCCAGAGACCACTCAAACACACGCTAAGCCGGGAGAACCGTAGCCTGTGTGCACAGACAGGTGAAGAGAGAGGAATTCAAAACACAAAGCCTCTGAGGCAAAGCCCTACTCCATCAGAGTTAAGATTCCATCTGATGATAACTGTAAAAATATCACAAACTGGAGACAGCACTGAGGAGATAGTTACACTGGTCCTTGAGCATCCCAACAAGCTATTCTGAGGCTTTGGACTCTACAAGATTAATACCTGAAGCAAGCCAGACACTTAGAAGGTGAGGCAAGAGAGTCAAGAGTTCAGACCAGCCGGAACTACACAGAGACCCTCTAATAAACAAGGGAGCGAAGAGAGAGCTTAGCGCCTCTGGTACTTGTCACTCAAGTGTGAAAATGGACATTTAAGAAATCTAGAACCCACATAAATACAGCCTGCCTGCAACACCAATACCTGGGAGACAGAGCGGGGTCCCCGAGCCAGCTGGCTAGACCAACTGGTGAGCTCTAGGCTCAAGCGGAAGACCCAGCCTTAACATCAAGGTGGCAGATGACCAAGGAAGATGCCCAGAGACTACCTCAGGCTTCCACATTCAAACGGGAAAACACATGCTAAGTACGGAAATAAAGCAACATTTAAGAGGCCGAAACAAAACAGTGAGAACACATTTAAAAACACCAAGTGACTCTCCAGAATGATTTGCTGGCTTCGTTTTTTACTGCTTCTTGTAGGTATTTGGTTGGGATTCTCAGCACCTTTCCTCTCATTTCATCTCACTTAGTAATTACAGCTGAGGGCAGGTGGGTGGCTCCGTGGGAAAGCTGCTTGTTGCCAAGCCTGACAACCAGAGTTCAATCCAAGGAACCCACCTGCTCTGAAAAAGATAACTGGCTTCCTAAAGTTGTCCCCTAATTACACCACACACACACACACACACACACACACACACTAAAGGTATTTTTTAAAAATTAATTATTACAACAGAAAGAGAAAGACATACAAGGAGGAGCCGCTGAAGCCCAAGTGGGGAGCCTGGATTGCTCAGCTGACTGGCCAGAGGAAGCGTCACCAACCTCCAGGCCTTGGTTTCCCGGCTGGTGAGACAAGAGCCCTGGTTCTAAGTTCCCGGGTAGCTCCAAAGCCGCCCCAGCTGTGCCCTGAGCATCAGCCCTATGCCAGCCCCTACTCCTGCCACCCTGACTCCTTACCTGCCCATGGGTGTCCCCTGGAGGCTTCCCTGGCTCGAACCGAACGGCCAGGCCAAAGTCTGCCAGCACAGCAGTGAGGTCACTCTTGAGCAGCACATTTTTGCTTTTGAAGTCCCTGTGGAAACCAACAGGCTCGCTGAAGCCCAGCATCAAGACCCAGCCTGCCTCCAGTCGACGACGGATCACGATCCTCTTCTTGACATGGCTCTCAAAGTACCAGAGCTGGGGTTTGCAGCTCCCAGCTTAAACCATCCGCAACTCTCTGGGGCAGGAGGCAAAACTGCTGGGGAGTCCCTCACCTGCCTTCTCCGGAAGGCTTCTGCTGGAGCCTGCAAGCAGCTCCCATCCCGGTAGCTGGGCAGACCCTTTATCACAGTTCTAAAAGCCGGACAGTAAGTTCTCAGAGGGCACAGCACATGAGTCTTCCGAGAAGTTGACAATATTTGGAAAGGAGCACGAATTTAAAATTAGCTTGCCAAAGCTGCACAGGCAGAGCAGAGCAAGAGTGCGTGCAGGCTCTCAGCTCTGCGGTCCTCAGTTCTCCAGCAAGAGTGCGTGCAGGCTCTCAGCTCTGCGGTCCTCAGTTCTCCCAGCTTCTATTGCAGCCTTGCTGGGAACACTAAACTGAGGACTACAGATTCGTCTGGTCACCCCAACACTTCCTAAGCATTGTTGTTAGGCTGAACTACATGCAAGAGTCAACACCACCAGGAGCCCCTCCGTCAGTCACAGACCAGACGGAAGGAGTGTGGGGCCTTGATTTAGCTGCATCAACTATTGCTCCATCACCTGTGCGGTGGGGCCAGAGACAGCTCCACCTCACCTGCCCGAACAAGGTTCAGTGAGTTGGCATTTCTTGAGCTTTTGGAACAGTGTCTTCTTGGGGGGGAGGGGGGGCGGGGGGCAGCAGAGGTTGAGAAGGGTCTCACTGTGTGGCCTTGGTTGACCTAGAATTCACTATGTAGTCCAGGATGGCCTTGAACTCACAGAGATTCATCTGCTCCTGCCTCCCTAGTGCTGGGATTAAAGGTGTGCACCACCCACCCAGCTCCACTGTGTACCATTTAATAGCACACAACAGTGCCAAGTTAACTAGGTGGCTCTTAAGGAATGACTCAAGGCTGGCATGATGGCTCATGTCTATAAGCCCAGAGTCTGGAAGGCTGTAGGCGTCATGAGTTCAAGGATACCTGAGCTACATAAAGAAACGCTAACTCAAAAAACAAAAGTATGGCTGGGTGGTGGTGGTACATGCCTTTGATCCCAGCATTTGGGAGGCAGAAGCAGGTGGATCTCAGAGTTCAAGGTCAGCCTGGTCTACAGAGCAAGTTCTAGGACAGCCAGGGCTACACAGAGAAACACTGTCTGAAAAAAAAAAAAAGATATGGCTCAGAAGTCCTAAAAGATCCTAAGACAGGTTTTTTGTTTGTTTGTTTTTTGTTTTTGTCGGAGATGAGGACCAAACCCAGGGCCTTCAAGCGCTCTACCACTGAGCTAAATCCCCAAGCTCCCTAAGACAGTCTTAAGAGCCCTGTGAGGTCAAATCATTTTTGTAATAATGTATCATTTGCCTTCAATCCCAGTATAATGTCATCATCATGATACATAACCAAACACACGTGCTGTACACCAGTAAACATCAGCAAACATAACCTACATAGATTAGATAGAGTCCTTTTAAGGATACAAAATGGTCTTGACCAAAATCTGAGATCAGCTCTCCTAAAGGAGTTAGCACTTCCTGGTGTGCCCAGTAGAGGGCTCCAGAACACTGACATGGAAAGCTAGCCATCCCCAGCACATGGGAAGGCCAGCTTTGCTCCCACACACCACAGAAACGTTCAGGAAGGGGAGGCACCTCTGGTGTCCAACATCAGCCCTCTGGGCAACTCCAGCACATATCAGGGTTGGGGGGGGTGGGGGGGCCTCCTTAATCCAGATACCTGTGGGCAATAGAAGGTTTGTGGCCCTCGCCACGACACCAGGGCACATCCTCATGCAGGTATGAGAGGCCTCGTGACATCGTCTCTGCCACATGACATAGTTCATTCCACGTGATGATGTTCCCCTTGAGGTAATCCGTGAGGGAGCCCTAAAAGAAGGCAGCACAGACTGTGGGCAAAGGCTCCCAATGCAGAACGAGATGCAACCCAGCCAAGTCCCAGGAGGAACATCTCACTGCGAAAGTGCCGAGTGGGCAGAGTGGGGAGTCTTGCCGTAGACATGACTGGGGGAGAGAGGTGCACTGACGCAGGCAGGGGCATGAGAACTGTCTGTCTCACTGGAGTCTCTCTGGTGGGGGCAGCTCACCTTGTCGTGGAAGGCTGTGATAAGCCACAGCTCCACCTCCAGGTTGGAGCCTCGCTTCTCGGCGGCAATGAACTGCAGCAGGTTCTCGTGCCTCATGCCTGGGGTGCTGAAGATCTCCCGTTCACTCTGCCACGACTGCTTGTCCTGAGGCAGGGAGGCAGCTCAGTCCTGCCTCTCAGAGCCCCACAGCGGCACAGCCACCCAACACACCCATCTCCATGCCCAGTCCCTGGCTTCCCAGCCCCAGCACCTGCAAAAGGCATCTGGAGAACCAGGCCAACCACAACCTCTGAGGTGGCTGACACCAGCACCCTGATTTACAAACGGGATCACAAACACCAAGAGGGGTGTCCAGTGCCAGCCAGCAGGTGCTCGACCTTCTAAGTGTCTTGGGCAACAACTACTGGGATTGGATTGCCTGGGTCTGAAGCCTCTGAGGAGATCATAATGTCAAAAACCAAACTCAGGGGCTGGAGAGATGACTCAGGAGGTAAAGAGCCTGCTTGGCAAGCACAAAGATCCAAGTTCGGATCTCCAACAGCTACATAAAGTCAAGTGTATGTCAGCCTGTGACCCAGTGCTAGAAGCAGGAGGGGCAGGGACAGAGGATCCCTGGGACTTGCTTGCAAACTAGTCTATCCAATCAGTGAGCTCCAGGCTCAGTGAGAGACCTTGTCTCGAAAAAATTAAAAAGTAAGAACCTGGAGAGGTGGCTCTGAGGTTAAGAGCACTGGTTGTTCTTCCTGAGTACCCAGGTTCAATTCTCAGCACATAAATGGAGGCTCACAATTGTCTGTAACTCCAGTTCCAGGGATCCAATACCCTCTTCTGGCCTCCACAGATTCCAAGTATGCATGTGGTACACACAGATACATGCAGACAAAATACCCACACACACATAAAAATAAATATTTTTTATTAAAAATAAATAAAAATTAAAAATTTGGGGGCTGGAAAGATGGCTCAGAGGTTAAGAGCACTGGCTACTGGCTGCTCTTCCAAAAGTCCCGAGTTCAATTCCCAGCAACCACATGGTGGCTCACAACCATCTATAATGAGATCTGGTTCCCTCTTCTGGCAAGTAGACATACATGCAGACAGAACACTGTATAAATAATAAATAAATAAATATATATATATATATATATATATATATATATATATATATATATATATATATATATTTGCTCTGCCCATATATAGCTTGGGCTATATACTGCCCAAAGGAGGCAGTGTTTGTTGCCATTGTATGTGACCTCTTAAAAGGGGAGGAGATATATTTTAAAAGTATCTTGAATTCAAAATTTGGATCTAAGGATATGTTGCTTTGGAAAGGAGACTCTGCTTTTGTTTCCACAGGAAGAAAGAAACTGTGGATTTGTTCCAGGTTAAGATGGATCAGATCTGATCAAGTGAGACCTCCTGAACCTTGACAAATGGTATCTATCAACAAAGGTTATAGCCAGTCTTCCCATGACTTGACCATTATCTTGAATTTTCTCAGGATCCCCATAAGATTGCCAGCACCCCCAATCTGCAGGAATTAGTATGAAAAGCTATGCCCAGATTCTCAAAATATTATTTATAAAAGTTTATTTTTATTTAAAGGGGGTTAATTATAAATGCAATCTCTTTCTAAAGAAGAAAAAGAGATACAGATATGATAGGATGAAAGGGTAGATTATTGAATCTACTTTTAAAGAGCAACAACTTGTTTGAAATGTTTCACATTGCTATTGATTTTAGCTTATTGATACAAATTTAATTTTGTTATACTGTATATATATATATTTCTTGTATATGTACTATATATATAAATTCTTGTTTAAGGTATTATGTTTATGTAATTCATTTAAAATTGTAATGTATAATTAAGAAATACAAATTAATAATTATTCATCTATGATAAGCAAACCAATAGTCATGTTAGTTAAGTTTTCTAAGTATACATAGATATATTTCAATTAGGTAGGTAATTTTCAAATACTTCAAAGACCTACAGAATATGGCATTTAAAATGTTTCAAAACTTAGACTTTTCTAGACAGTTAGACAAGTCTGCTTCTGGCAGGACCAATTTACTTCAAAGAGGAAGATGGGCATTAAAGACACTCCATATTGGAGTTTATCTTCTTCTTGGCAAAACTGGCCATTAGGGCAAGAAATTGCTCTTGCCTGGACCGCTTGACAGTACGTTGTATAAACTGAACATACAGAACCCATAGGAAAATGACCACTATACTTTGCCTAAACAGGGTGAGATGGTCCTTCAGATTCCTGCTTCACAGAAGATACTGCCAGACATTCTGCAGGACACAGAGGAAAGCGACTGATGAACTTTGTCAATAGGTGAGACAATCCTTCAAATTTCCTGCTTCACTAAAAAAATCTGCCAGAGACTCTAGGCCTGTAGGCTGAAGATGGATGCCCAATGTTGCAGAGGAACTTTGGGTGACTGTCCAGGCTGCCAGATGTCTCTGTCATTTCTAGAGTTTTAGAAGTTGCTCACAATGCACTTCCTGTTTACTTAGATAATATTATATCCTTCTAGGGTCTTTGATGGAGTTGAAGACTGATAGTTATAATTATAGTTTTCCTTAGTTATGATAAAAGGTAAATTAAATATAAAACTTTAGACTCACAAATATAGGATTGATGATAGAATATGTTCTTTAATTTTACCAAATACAAATAAACTAGATATTGTAACTGTAATTCTTGCTTGATAACTCCGTTATATATAATTTTACTATTTAAAGTTAAAACCTTCCTTTTTGATTAGACAGAAAAGGGAAAGTGCTGTGGGATGTCTTTCTATAACTGTGAATATGTGTTGCTCTCATTGGTTGATAAATAAAGCTGTTTGGCCAATGGCAAGGCAGAATAAGGTTAGGCAGGACATTCAAATGGAAGACAGAGACAAGAAGGGTGGAGTTGGGGAGATGCCAGCCTGCTGCCCAAGACGCCAGCAGACCGCCATGGCCACATGGCAACACACAGATTAATAGAAATAGGTTAATTTCAGATGAAAGAGCTAGCTAGCAAGAAGCCTGGGCCATAGACCATATAGCTTGTAATTAATATAAGCCTCTGTGTGTTTACTTGGGACTGAGTGGCTGCAGAGACCAGGTGGGACACAGGAAGACATCCGACTACAAAAAATAAAAAATCTGTAAAAGGTGGAGAGCCAGGCATGGTGGTACACACCTTTAATTCCAGCATGTGGGAGGTGGAGGCAGGTAGATCTCTGTGGGTTCCAAGCCAGCCAGGACTACATACTGAAACTGTCTCAAAAAAAAAGGGGGGGGGGGGGGGGTAGAGTGCAATAAAAGAAAACACTCAAGTGTCAAGCTCCGGCCTCCACACACACACCTGTGCCTACATGAACATGAAAGTCACATACACAGAAGAAACAGCAAAACCCCAACCAACATGGGTCAACGTTTAGCAGCATCTGACCCTAATCCTCTGATGGACTCTCACCACGTGATCAGGAGCGAGCATGGATGGCCCCTATGGTTGAGACTCTACCGCAGTGAGAGAAGATGGCCTGGATGTCCCCCCCAGAAGCTCACCTGGAGTGGGAAGATCTTTACAGCTACAAAGTCATTCATGAGCTGAGCCTTCCAAACGCAGCCAAAGCGACCCCGAGCCTTGATCTCCAGCAGCTGCAGTGGCTTCAGGCCCACCAGCGGGGATGGAGGTGGAGGCCCAGGATCCTGGGAAAGCAAGGGCTAACGGGAGTCTGTCCAGCCATTCCTCCTCCCTGCCCTGTCCCATGCTGACACCGCCTCACCTCATGGATGTCCACGTGGCCGTAGGGAGGCTTGCGGTGGCGATACATCCAGAAGGCCAGCAGGACGATAAGGGAGAGGCCCCCAATGGGCAGCAGCGAGTAGGCCAGCACCGTGAGCAGGGTGGGGGCTGTCGGGGGTGGCTCGTACGTGACTGGGGGACACATGGAGCCCTGTGTCACACAGCCCGCCCACGCCAACCCTCCAGTGGGCCTGCAACCACCACCCCCCTGGCTCCAGAGTGTCCCATTTAGAACCTTCTTTCCACGGGCTCCTCACCTTCTGGGCCCCCAGGCTCTGGCAGGTGGGTGAAGCGCTCGTTGCAGAAATTGCCTTCACAGCAGCAGAAGTACACCTGGGGGTTCTCCTCAGTGGCCACACACTCCTGCCTGCAAGCCCAGAGTCCAGGTTACAAACTCCAGGGCGGGGAAGGCAGGGCTCCCGGGAACACCAGCAGGTGGGTGAGCCCACTTCCCCTATAGAGTGACCCAAGCCTAAGACGGACAACCAGGCACAGCCAGGCACTGAAACCTGAACTGAGGAGAGCAAACACAGAACAGGGGCTTGGGATCCTGGCACTGCCTCGGAAGCCTTTTCCAGCTCAGACATCCTGCCCTCGGTGGGTGGAGAGCGCGGGCGGGCTTCGGCAGGGGCACGGGCGGGCTTCGGCAGGGGAGCGCGCCCCAGCGCAGGACCCACCTGTCGTAGCAATTGAAGTCATCCAGCCAGCAGCCCTTCTTCACCAGCTCGATTGTGCCCGAGCTGTTGCGCCAGGAGGCGTAGCAGTGCAGCCGCTTGTCCCGCTCGCCCTCGCAGAGCTCCAGGCCGCTCTGGTTGGTGCGCTCTAGCTCCCAGTTGGCATTGTAGTAGATACACTCCCGCGTCTCAGCCTCCCCGCGCCCGGACCCTGTGCCCAGAGAGGAGAGACGCTGAGCAGGTGCCGGTGGCTTGTGCTGAAGGCGCCTGTAGGAGTCACTAACTCACCCCTCTGCCCTCGACGCTGACCCCCTTCCACCCACACATCTAACAGCTCTTAGGAGGAAGTCCAGATTAGTCTTTCTTCCTCAGTCCCCTGCCCACACCGGCCAGTAATCAGGGGCCTTCCTGCACTGTTCCTGCCCGGTGCTCACCTGGTACTGCAGAATATCTAAGCTTTCTAAGTTCAGGGTCACCAAGGGGCACTTCTCTCAGACAGGAGGGCTAAGCTGCAATCACAGACCAACTCTGCAGCTGGGTTTGGCCAACACCCCAGACACATCCACCCACTCGTGCACATTCTTTCCCCCACAGAAGTTCCACCCAGACTGCTGAACGCTCCGACTTAGCGTAGCCCCATTCACCCAATCTGTCTTTCTCATCAACCGGACCAACAAGCCACGGTCCCAACTGTTTGCCCACAATGACCCCATGAACCTACGGATGTAGGATAAGAAAGAGTACACAGCACCAAAGAAGGCTGTCTTGGTACCTCACAGGACCTCTCAACAAGGGGTGGATTTACTCCCTCACTTCCAGAACCCTAGAAACCCTAAGGAAACCGCATTAACTCAGCCCCTCTGCTCTTCGGCCCACCAGCACTCCAGCTTCCAAAGGTGCCAGGAGCCTGGGTGGCACCTTTATTGCCCACATACCCCAGGCTACTGTGGCAGTAGCTGGCAGTTGAGCTAAGCACCCAGTCCAGGTACAGACCTGCTTCTCTTCAACCTGGAGTCCCACAGAACAACAGCAGCCATGTTAGCAGGGACTATCGGACACATCCAAAGAGCGTGGGCAAAATAACCCCAGCAATCCCAGGGCACGGTGACAGCGTCGGCACCGTGAACACTTGTATGAGAAGTAGACATTATTAATATTATATTATTATTATTATTACTATTACTATTATTATTAGTGTGTGGTTTTTCAAAACAAGGTTCCTCTGTGTAACAGCCCTGGCTGTCCTGGAACTCACTCTAGACCAGACTGGCCTCAAACTCACAGAGATCGGCCTGCCTCTGCTGGGATTAAAGACATACATTACCGTGCCTGGCTGAGACACAGAAGGCTATTGTATGTGTCCTCCGCCATTGCCTCCTAGTGCCCAGCTTCCCCCACAAGACTGGAAAGCTGACCCCGAACAGATGGGGTAGACACACAAGGACAGAGCGCTGTGGGTGCACTGCTTAGGGAAGGATTTTGAAAGGAAGGGCTAAGAACAGATGGCTTCAATATGAAGCCACGCACCGGCTACACAAGCTTAGGGCGCGCCCAGGACTTCACGGATGTTTGGCTCCACGGTGTCCTAGGTTCACCCTCCAGCTCAGGAGAGCATCCACCTCCATTTGGACAACCATCAGCCCCTTGTTCAGGGTGAGGAGTCACACTGGGGACATAAACAGGGCGGGCCTGAGGCTGGCCTAGCTCCTCTCTCAGGCCATTGTCAGGCAGGAGCCCTCTGCACTTCCTGGGAAATCCACGTCAAGGCTCTAGGTAGGACCCAAAGGCTCAGGATGTCACCTGAGCAACTGACCAGGCCTGCTCAGAGCAAGCCCTACAGAGCAGCATCTTCACAGCTGTGCGCCTGGGGCAAGCCACCTAACCACGCTATGGAGAAGTGACTGACCGTCTGTTCCTAAGGCTGTGGAGAGCCTTCCAGTCCAGGCCTCACACCAAGCCTGCCCGCAAGCTTTGCATCCCATGTGACATTCCACACCCCTCCCACACCACACCCAGCCTACTGCCAGCTGGAGACCCAGGGGCCGCCCACTTCCTCTCTCCTCCCAGGCTCCCTTTCTTCACACTCTCACACTGGCTATTTATAGCCTATGGCAAAATTCCAACCACAAGGCCACCTAGCCTTTTAATAGATGAAGGCCTCCCGCCCACATCCCCTGCAGCCAGGTCAGGAGTCTCCCCAACTGGCCCTGCCTGCTCACCCATCCCAACAAGAGAGACCCCTACACAGCTACATTTCCACCGTCCCCAGGACCACAGCCAAGGCAGCTAGGGACAGGGAACCTGAAGGAGAGAAGGGGGGAGGGGCTGGAGCATGAGGAGCATGCGATGCACACAGCACACGTGCATGAACACTGCAGTGGCGTTTATCTTAGACTCCTCTACCCTGGGGCTGAGGATACGGCTCAGTGGTTAGGAGCACTTATTCTTGCAGAGGACTGGGTTTGGTTCCCAGCATCCACATGGTAGCTCACAACCACTTATAACTCCAGTTCCAGGGGATCCAATGCCCTCTTCTGGCCTCCACGGACACTGCATACACAGTACACATGCATGCAAAGTACCAATACACGTAAAATAGAAATAAATCTTTAAAAAAAATCCGTTACTCAACTAGCGGAGGTGGCACATGCCTTTAATCCCAGCATTCGGGAGGCAGAGGCAGGCGGGTCTCTGAGTTCCACCTGTATTTGTGTGCCATCCGGACTGACACCCACTTGGCACTACAAAGCATGAGAACCTGAGTGGGCCTGTGCTTTGGAGCCATGGTCGGCAGAGTGACCTCACCCTAGCTTCATCTGCTCTCTGGCTGGACCTTCGGATTACGTACAGCAAGCAGTGACGTAAGCAAAGCATCACGAAGCTTCACGACCTTCGTGGGCTCCTTTGTGGGTATTCCCTCTCAAAAACGCTGAGGCTAAGCACCTTCGACTCGGTAGATACTGCTAAATTCTTCTCCAGTTTTCAAGCAGCCTCACTGAGTCACAGCCTCATCCAGGCTCCCGTGACACACATGGCACCTTCCCGACTACAAACCTTCCCTGGGAACGACTGTCATCCCTCTTTTCTCCGTCGTGGAAAGTCTATGTGCTGTTTATAGCCGCACAGTAACCCCCTTGCCACTTGTCATGCTGTCAAAAACTCTAGTGCTAACGTGCCCAGGACACTTCTTGTAGTGTTTTCTCAATTTATTTCCCAACTTTCATTTTAAAGCTTTCTGCCCACTTTTATTTTCTACAATTCAATCTAATGTTTTTCTTTAAACCAGACGTGAGTCCTAACGCACTCGTGGTTTGAATTTGTGTTTTCTCGGTTCTCTTTTTCCCGTGCAGTTCTGGTGATCAGACACTGCACTTCATGCACAGTAGCCACATGCTGGCCAACAAGGATCACCTTCTAAAATACCCTGTGTTGCCACATCTGGCCTGGAAGTTAAGGTTCACTTCTAAACTAGTGTAAGCTGGTCGCTGAAGTGTAGCTCTTATGCGGGGACGGCTGAGTTAAGGAGCCTTCGGGCCACCACTCCCGGAAGTGACTGGTTTAACTCCACCACCTTTCAGTTTTCATTAATAATTGATCTTCATTGGGAATGAACTTTTAATGCATCATATTCAGTACTTAATATTTTTGCTGCCTGTATCTATCTCTAAAACATTATTTGTGGTTTATACAGCCAAGATTGCTTTTTTTTGCTGCTAAAATGGGATCTTGAGTCCAGGTATATTAGCTGCCTTTTGAGGAAGTCTCAGGGGTGCTTGCAGCAAGGGCAGGGCGGGAGGATGCTTGCTCACTGGGGTGGTCAGGGAGCAGCACAGGACTTGAAGGAGGGCTGAGCTACCGCACCTAAGGCCACCTGCAGTGACCCACTTCTTCCAGCTAAGCTGTGGCTCCCAAAGGCTCCAGAACCTCTGAAAACAGCGCCACCCGTGGGGAACAGTGTTCCAGCACATGCGCTTACAAGGGACCTTCAACACACCAAAACATGGAGATTTCTAACCATTTGGGGATTCAAATGCTACAAATGTTTTGTTTGCTTCTTTTTCTAGAATACAACTTCACTCTGTGTCCCTGGCTGGCCTCGGGCTTGTGATCCTCCTGTCTTAGCCTCCCTGGATTACAATTGTGTGCAGACTTGTATTGAAAACTTAATCCTCGATGCAAAAAGGTGGGGGGGGGGGGCTTTTAAGAGATGAATGGGTCATGGGGGCCCTTACTTCACGGATGAACTAATGTCACAGCACAGAGTAGGTTGGTAATCATGGGATTTATAAACACCCCCCACCCCACCTCTCTCACTCTCCACGTGATTTCTTCCACTGCATGAAAGGACACCACCGAGGCCTTCCCTAAATGTTAGTCATTTGGATTTACCAGCCTCAACTACTTATAAATTGTCCAGTGTGTGGTATTGTTTGTTACAGCAGCAGCCACAGACTAAAATACCCACATCAGCTACTTTACTCATCACTGTGACCAAATACCTCACAAGCAACCTAAGGGAGCCAGGAAGCCAGTCCTGATCCAGGGTCGGACATCCCTCAGTCCAACCTCTCTGGAGATACCCTCAGACACAACCAATCGCGTGCTTCATGAATGGCCTAGGTTGTTTCTTAACTCAATCCAGCTGACTGCAAAGTGACCATTGCCTACCCCTTTTTCATATTGCCTAATAAGATCTTACTTCCAGTTCACTGTTTCTTTCTATCACTATGTCTAATCTGTTTATCTCTACTTTATTTTATTTATTTATTTTGGTTTTCCAAGACAGGGTTTCTCTGTGTAGCTTTGCGCCTTTCCTGGAACTCGTTTTGGAGACCAGGCTGGCCTTGATTTCACACAGATCCGCCTGCCTCTGCCTCCCGAGTGCT
The DNA here is from genome assembly GCF_049852395.1 of Peromyscus maniculatus bairdii. Taxonomy (NCBI): domain Eukaryota; kingdom Metazoa; phylum Chordata; class Mammalia; order Rodentia; family Cricetidae; genus Peromyscus; species Peromyscus maniculatus. The sequence continues at coordinate 117,117,254 of NC_134858.1, read as the reverse complement.
GGGATTAAAGGCGTGTGCTACCACCGCCCGGCCTTATTTTTATTTTTTCATTATTTTTATTTCATGTGCACTAATTTCCCTGCATGTTTATTTGTGTTTAGGTGCCAGATTTCCTGAAACTGAAGTTGCAGGCAGTTATGAGCTGCCACGTGAGTGCTGAGAATTGAACCAGGTCCTTTGGAAGATCAGCAATGCTCTTAATCGCTGAGCCAACTCTCCAGCCACCTTATTTTTATTTTTTAAGACAGGATTTCTCTCTGTAGCCCTGGCTGTCCTGGAACTCACTATGTAGACCAGGCTGGCCTTAAACTCACAGAGATTCACCTGCCTATTCCTGTCAAGAACAGTACCAGGCTTGCAAAGTATGCACAAAATTTTATTTAAAATAAAAATTTTATTTAAAATTTACTGACTTTTCGTTTGCTCATTTCTGATGACTTCCACTTGTGATAGACTTTTTTCCTCAAATTTGATATTGGATATCGAACTTATGTCCAATGGGGCCTTTTCTGTGGAAACATACCGTCCAGAGAGCAGTGACCATTTTTGCTTCTGCCAAACTCCATACCAATCTGGACACCTTTAATTTCTTGATTTAGAGTTTCCTAGAACGGGACATGAACCTTCTAACTCTCAGTTCATGCTTAGAGTTATACATTCTCAGAGGAAACTGCTCCCGCCTCCATCCGCTCCCCTTTCACCCTCGGCTAAGACGTTACATTATCTAGTTGCTTTGTCAGCCATAGGCTACCCGCTTTCCCTAAAGGGATGACAGCAAGGAAGCCTTAGGGCGGGAGGACCCTAACCTCAACTCAACATCTACTGAACCTGTACCTCTCAATTACGGGAACGGGCAAGCCTGAAGGAATGAGCAAGTTTCAGCAAGGTGTGTGTGTGTGTGTGTGTGTGTGTATGTGTGAGAGAGAGAGAGAGAGAGAGAGAGAGAGAGAGAGAGAGAGAGAGAGAGAGAGAATATGCCCTAAAGCCAGGCAGTGGTGGCTCATGCCTTTAATCCCAGCATTTGGGAAGAAGAGGCAGGCAGACCACTGTAAGTTTGAGGCCAGCCTGGTCCAAAAAGAGAGTTCCAGGACAGCCAGGGCTACACAGAGAAACCCTGTCTCAAAAAAACAAAACAAAGTATATGTCCTGTGCATGCAGGTCCCGTGGATGTCAGGAGCGTGTATAAGATCCCCTGGAGCTGGAGTTACAGGAGTTTTAGAGTCACCAAATGTGGGTGCTGGGAATAGAACTCAGTCCTCTGGAAGAGCCGGAAGTGCTCCTAACCATTGGACCACGTCTGCAGCCCAGGATAAGCAACCGTGCCTGGCGGAGGAACAGGACTTGTTTTCTGTGTCTTCACGCTCCTCTCTCACGTCTCTCCACATGCAGCTCATAACTCTTAGCATTTCATGAGGCTTCTCAGTTCATTCGTCCACTATAAATGCCACAGAGAATCCAAGAGCATCTTCCAAGGTGACAGGACGAAGCCAGGGCATCTAATGTCACCTCACCAGACTCCATAAACAAGTCCCTGGCACCACCGTTCCACAGAACAGGGTGTGGCCCAGGGCCTTCTGCCGGCCTGTAATTCCTGAAGAACACTGGAGAGCGCGCTACCAGATGACATTAGTGTTACAGGCAAGTGTCCTCCCTCACAGAGAACTTTACCAAGGCGTAAGCCTGAAGGTATAAAAAACCCACAGAAAGGACAATTCAGAGCTGGTGAGTGGACAGAGAAGCAGAACTGACTATACAGACCCCTTGACTGGCCATGAACAAAGCTGTGCAGCAGATTCCCACCACAGAAACATCCAAGATTTGGCACTCTGTGGCATCAGGTACCGCAGTAACAATGAGTCCAAAGACAGAGGATGGGCCGGTTAGGGCGGGCAGGCCCTCGGGCTCTCTCATGGCTGTAGGCTGCCTTGCCCCAAACCCGCAGAGGCATAAAGCAGACTCTGGGTGGGAAGGAGCAGGTCACCTCAGGGCAGAGTCACACTGAAACCCAAGGAAGGACACAGCAAACACAGGCACTCAGCTCTCTCCTAGCTGAGGCTTCCAGGACTCGGCCTTTCCTCCTCCACACAGACCAGAAGACCCTCCTCAGCAGAATCTAACTATCTAATCAGATCTCCACCTATAGGCTCAGAGCTCTCAATCAGCATCCAAACCCATCCTTAACCTAAAAGGCACAGGCTGAAGATCAGTGATAAGAAACCAGCAGAGAAGATGAAGAAGGGAAGACAACTTGTTAAGAACAGTTCAAGGCCCCGGGTGGAGCTCCGAGAGTCTAATTAGCGAGAAAGAGGAGGGTTTATATGAGCGAGAATTGTTGAAACCAAGGTTGGATAAAGCACAGGGACAAATAGCCAAACGAATGGAAACACATGAACTATGAACCAAAGGCTGAGGGGCCCCCAACTCGATCAGGCCCTCTGAATAGGTGAGACAGTTGATTGGCTTGATCTGTTTGGGAGGCAACTAGGCAGTGGTACCGGGTCCTGGGCTCATTGCATGAGTTGGCTGTTTGAAACCTGGGGCTTATGCAGGGACGCTTGGCTCAATCTGGGAGGAGGGGACTGGACCTACCTGGGCTGAGTCTACCAGGTCGATCCCAGTCCTCGGGGGAGGCTTTGCCCTGGGAGAGGTGGGAATGGGGGGTGGGCTGGGGGAAGGGGAGGGGGACAGGAAGGGGGAGAACAAGGGAATCTGTGGCTGATACGTAGAACTGAATGGTATTGTAAACTAAAATAAAAGGGGGGAAAATTTAAAAAATTAAAAAAAAAGAACAGTTCACTCCTAGAGAGAAAGCAAAGGCCAATACACCTTGAAAAGTAGAACAGATAGCTCTGTCTGTGTGTGTGTGTGTGCACGCGTGCGCGCATGCTTGTGTGTGTACCAATATCTAATAAGAAAGAAATGCCGCTTACAATGGATAAGGAAGCTGACTGGCTTTGACCTTCCAGTACTTGCAAGCTTGACTATGGTAGGACAGTGCCCACACCCAGTTAACTACCAATGAACTGCAAAAGCAGAAGAAAAAAAAGCAAGATTACAAGAACCTACCTCCAGAGGCTGGAGAGAGGCACAGTGGTTAGAGCACTGGCTGCTCCTGCAGAGGACCCAGGTTCTAGTCCCAGCATTCACATGGCTACTTACAACCATCTGTGACTCCAGTCCCAGGGGATACGATAACCTCTTCTGACCTCTATGAGCACCAGGCATGTATATATACATGTAGGCCAAACACTCATAAACAAAACAAAAAAAGGAAGGAAGGAAGGAAGGAAGGAAGGAAGGAAGGAAGGAAGGAAGGAAGGAAGGAAGGAAGGAAGGAAGGAAGGAAGGAAGAAAGAAAGAAAGAAAGAAAGAAAGAAAGAAAGAAAGAAAGAAAGAAAGAAAGAAAGAAAGAAAGAAAGAGAAGGAAAGAAAGAGAAAATCTGCTTCCATCTGCCCTTCATCAAAATGTACTGGCACCTAGCTGCAGCGGCACAAGCCTTTAATCCCAGCACTCGGGAGGCAGAGGCAAATGGATCTCTGAGTTCCAGGCCAGCCTGGTCTACAGAGCAAGTTCCAGGACAGCCAGGGCTACACTGTGAGACGCTGTCCCTAAACAAACAAACAGTACTGAGGAGCTGGAGAGAGAGCTAAGGTCGACAGCATGTAAAGCTCTTAGAAAGGACTCGAGTGCAGATTCATACATGCACACACACATAATTAAAAATAAAATACATATTTTTTAATGTACTGGAGGGTAGACACCACCAAACCCAGGGATAAAACGAGGAAAACATAGAAAACCGAACTTCAAGTTCTAAACACAGACGTAATTGGTGAGTTTGTTCTGGGTAGTGATCATGAAAAATTCAGATGACAGGCCAGGCCAGGGCAGGACCGGCCGACCATTCAACCCTTTAGCTGACCCTAGAACCACACAGGCATGGAGCAGACCCCACACAAGCCAAGGAGCTGGGCAGGGATTTCAGCAGCTGCTCTCCACAGAGGAGTTCAGTCAATAGAATTACCTGTTGTAACAAACACAAACAGAGGCAAAATCAATGTCTTTGAGAGGAACATAACAGAATCTAGATTCTCTGTAGCTGCCATTCACAACACAGATATTATCCCCATTTTCAAGAGAAAACACAATGACTGTAGGCCAGCTCTAAGACAATTAATGCTGGAATTAGCAAAGGGGTTAAACTAATACAAGTATTCCCAAGGTGTACAGGAAAACGCATCCGGGGCGGGGAGAATGGCCTAGTCCTGGCCTGCAAATCTGTACTCTTCTTAGCTACATGACGCCTTCAATCAAGATGGTGTCTTCATTTCCTCCGGCCTTTTCCAGGTCCTCCAGAAAAGGGACTGGCCCTGGTCAGCAGAGGAGGAAGGCCCTGGTTTAATCTCTAGTACTTTGGGGGGGGGGGGACGACCACAAAAACATCACATTTGAAATTTAAAATTCACCACAAGGGGCCCAAACTTTCTAACAGTTTAGATCTGAGGCTCCCCCTGCAAAGGCTGTGGGGGAGAAGGGGCGGCACTCTGTGAGTCCACACAGACACTCGGGAAGCAGAGCTCAGCCCTGGGTACGGCTCAGTGGGGCGTGCCCTTGGGGCTGAATCTCATCCCATCCATTCCTGTCCCTCCTCCTCTCTTCCTTCTTCCTCTTGCTCTCCTGACTGCTCTGAGGTAAGCAGCCTCTGTCTACAATTCCACCATGTCACTGCCGAGCAACAGACCTAAGCATGAGAGCCAGCCACCAGGAATGAGCAGCATCATTGTTGAATTCAGATACTAATCTGGAGTGCACCCAGGCTGGCTTCCACTGGTTATGTGTTTAAAGCCATCGACAGTCACTAAAACTGGGCAACTGTAGAAGAAACTGAGGCCCAGGATGAGGTAAATCTTCCAGAAAGCATCTACAGGTGCTTCTGGCTGACAATAAAGACATTATTAACCTCAAAACATTTTAATTCAACATTAGGATTTGTCTGGATCTTTGACTAACTGAAATGGGCTGACTGCACCCAGCCCTTGCTCAGTACTAGACCTCTTGTCTTCCCAGTCTCACAAGGCTGTCATGCACAATACGGTCTCTCAACTGCCCCAAGGAATGAAAGAAAACAGACCCTGTGGCTAAAGTTATCTATCACCCATGCTCACAAAAATCCTGCCTTCAAATCTTCACTCTTCTTAGCTTCAGCCAGAGTTGCTGTCTTTATTTTCTCTGGCCTGTTTGTTGCCTTCAGCAAAGGGATTCTCTCCCCTGATTAGCGGGAGAAAGGCTCTGCATCTGCTTTTTACCCAGCTTCTAGACATTTCTTCAGGACCAATGTGTCCCAAATATACAGACACTGAAACAACCTAGATTCCAAGCTTTTCCTGCCTTCTATCATGGTGTTTCGGACGATGACCAACATCTGGATATGCTTCTCCAACACTCTAGGCCTTCTCATTTGTTCTCTGAAGCTCTACCCTACCTTCCACAGTGCCTCGCTTGCCAACCTCCACCATGAACGCATGACTTTCTTGCTTCCTCTCACCTATCAAGAGTCCCAGAAATTGCTAAGACTCACAACTTGAATTCTCTCAAACTGTAGTAAACTGCCTTGGACTTCAGAAATTGAGGAGGTGAGGAGGCAGGCAGGCAGGCAGGTAGGCACTGAGTTCACCAGCGTATACAAAATCACCCATGGAAAGTGTTAAACAAGAAGAGAGACCAGGCCGGGCGGTGGTGGCACACGCCTTTAATCCCAGCACTCGGGAGGCAGAGGCAGGCGGATCTCTGTGAGTTCGAGGCCAGCCTGGTCTCCAAAGCGAGTTCCAGGAAAGGCGCAAAGCTACACAGAGAAACCCTGTCTCGAAAAACCAAAAAAAAAAAAAAAAAAAAGAAGAGAGACCATAAAACAAAATAAAAAAAAAAAAAGTAACCTCCAGCTAGCTTAGTAGCCTGGGCCTTCATTTCCGGCAGGTGGCAGAGGCAGGCAAATCTCTGGGAGCTCCAGACCCCGTCTCAACCACAAAGTGGCTTCCCCTCCAAATGTAATCCAAGAGGAAAACAGATTCACTCTTTCAACTGCCATCTGTATTACAGAATGCTATAGACTGATGTGTCACCACAATATCCACAGGTCAGAACCTCAGCCTTCAGAGTGCCTGAGGCCAGCCTGGTCTACACTGAGTTCCCCAACAGCCTGGAACAACAACAGAATAGACAGAGGGGAGAGAAGAGGCCATGAACCATCTTTTAAGAGAGAACTCTGAGTGCACAACTAGGCAAAGCCACGGTGGCGGCGGGCAGCCAGCGTAAGCCTGCAGGAGGGAAGAGGCTCTTCCATCAAGCCAGGCACCGTCTCACTCTTGAACACAAGTCTCCGGTGCTGTGTGATTTCCACTAAGTCTACTTTGCAGACAGAGGCATAACTAGTCTGTCACCAGGACGAGGCAGAAGAGCCAACTGGGACGGTATGCGTACTAGAGACATTGCCACAAGTACAGTGTCATGGAAATCCATGAGCAGGGCCTGACAAGTGGGCTTACATCAGGACACCTGAATCTGTCACTGAGGAGACGCCCAACTTTGGAGATCACACCATCCCAAAATGCCTCCCTCCTTTTACATGTAATCACGGCAGAGGGCTGTATAAGGAAACCAGAGATATACCTGCCCACACCCAGAAATTCCCAAGGCCCTTCTCATGAGATCTCTATTACCACGTGTACAATCAGAGTCCCGCCACACCAACACTGTCAAGCACACTGTGCTCACAGAGGCAGTGCCCTACCCAGGGCTCTTCAGCCACCCTCGGCAGGTGCCACAGTCCCTAAAGAGGGTAGAGGTAGCACACATCATGGTAAGTGGTGTACACACACACACACACACACACACACAGCTAGACTACTGCCACGTCCCTTGATGGCACTAGAACCATGACACCTGAACAGGATCGTGACACCTGGACAGGATCCAGCTGCTGCTCTGATACCTTCTCCAGGTGTGGCGACTTCAACCTCTGTGGTCAAGCACTGTGGTTGAGACTGAAGTCTAGATCCGCAGGAACCCACACACTGCCAGAGGGTCAACTGCCACCTCCCCCTCTTCTGCACCTGCTGCCACCACCTGCCATTTCCAGTGCGTATTTAATTTAGAAATACACACATCTTGTGTTCCAGGAATTACTGTCATTAATCTACATAAATGATATATAATCAGAAAGCCCACCAGTAGGAGGCCAGATAAAACATAGTCCGTATCCATGCCTTGCTACTAAAAAGAGTAAACCAGGCAGAGTGGCCCACGCCTTTAATCCTAGCACTTGGGAGGCAGAAGCAGGAGAATCACCACAAATCTGAGGCCAGTCTGAGCTACACGGTGAGTTCCAGGCCAGTGCAGGCTACAGTAAGACTTTGTCTCAAAAGGCAATCAATCATGGTGATCTAGTTCCTGCCCTATTTAAAAAAAAAAAAAAAAACCTAGTAGATCTATGTATCTAAAGGCTGCCTACATGGATCTGAGTTTAAGATGTGAAATTCACAGACACAGTGAGCAAGATGGATACAGACACACACACACACACACACACACACACACACACACACACACGAATGGTTCAAGGCTGTGAATATGATCATATAAAAGATAACAAGCAAAACTAGTTTATACTGCTGGAGTCAAGAAAGCAGCTACCCTGAGGAGATGGTCCAACAATCAGAACGGAATGTGGGGCTTCAGAGCACACGTAGGATTCACCAGGCCCTGACTGCAATCCTGAGAGTCACTGAGACAGGAGAGGAGTTTTGGGAGACACAGACTTATAAATGTCTAATTCTTGTTTGTTTTTTGTTTTGTGTTCTTTTCTAAGACAGGGTTTCTCTGTGTAGTCTTGGCAGTCCTAGAACTCACTCTGTAGACCAGGCTGGCCTCGAACTCACAGAGATCCGCCTGCCTCTGCCTCCTGAGTGCCGGGATTAAAGGCGTGTGCCACCACTGCCTGGCTAAATGTCTAATTGGATGCTGACTGCACAGGTTCATTCAAGTTCATGGAAACACATCAAGTGCTAATTCATGACAATTACACTTTCTTCTTTAGAAAGTTTGTTTAAATCACTGTTTTGTGTTATGTGTACGACTGTTTTGCCTGTATGCACGTCTGTGCAGCACATGCATGCCTGGTGCCCATGGAGGTCAGAAGAGGGCGTTGGCTCCCCTGGAACTGAAGTGACAGAGGTTTGTGAGGCACCATGTGGGCGCTGGTATTCAACCCTGGCTCCTGAGAGCAGTCAGTGCTCTTAACCACGGAGCCGACTCTCTAGCAGCAACCCTCCCCCCACGCCCGTTTTTAATTTTTGTGTTGTGGATCAAACCCAGAGCCTTGCACATGCTAAGCACCTTCTACACCCATTTCTACATGTGCTGGGCTACGCTCCATTCATCACCGTGGGCTTCGGTGCATACCTGATACTTCAGCTAATGCCCAAGCAACCTGTGTTTGATCCCGGGAACTCAGAAGACAGAGCCAGTTCCCACAAACTGTCCCCTGACCTCCACATGCATGCCAAGGCACCTCCCACACACACACTACACATTTTTTAAATGTGAATAAAAAACACAACTCTATTTTTTAAGTGTTACCTATAATTGCACTATGGGGAAAATGCCTGAAATAATCCACACCAACCACAAAGACTTTCCCCCGAGACGAGGAGGTAGCTCAGCTGGGATGGCATCAGCCTAGCATTCATGAAGCCCTCGGCTCCATCCCCCCAGCACCACAGAAACTGGGTGTAGTGAAGTACACCAGTAACCGCAGCACTCAGGGGCCGGAGGCTGGAGGATCATAGTTCAAGACCAGCAGCGGCAGCAGCACAGCTGAGTTCAGGCAGACTGGACTCCATGAGTCTTGGTCTCAGAAAAGGTGTGGGGAGGGGGTAGGAGACGGCTCAACAGCTAGAGAGCCTGCTGCTCTTGCAGGGGACCTGGGTTCTGTTCCCAGCACCCACATCATGAAGCTTACAACCACCTGTCACTCCAGTTATAGGGGATCTGAAGTCTTCTTCTGGCCTCCGTGGGCAACGCATGTACACGGTGCACAGAAACTTACAGGGTATGTGTGTGTGTGCATCTACATGGACATTCATTCACACACACACACACACACACACACACACACACACACACACACACACACAAATAAATAACATTTTAAGGGGGAGAGCTTATTCAGGAGGCACTAGGCTTTTGGTTTCCCACCTCTCTGTTTTTGAAAGAGTCTCCATAGCCCAGGCTGACCCCCAACTCCTCATCTTCCTGCCCCTCCCAAGTGCTGGAATTATAGGCATGCACTACCACACCCAATTTGAGACCCTAGTTGTACCTGCTAAATGTACAGCTAAATTTCTGCAACTGAAGATGTATGTGTTACTTGAACGGCTATAAACTTAATGAAAATTAATAGGGGAGGGAGAAAATAAGGCTCGTGTGACCTCTGCTCCCCACAGTGATTAACCAAGAGACCCTTGGGTAAGGGAAGGTTTGGGTACAAAGGTTTTCAATATAGAGGAAGCAAGCCGAGCCCCACCCTTGGGCAGGGGTCACTCACCTTTCTCAACTAAGCCTGAGTCCCTGATGCTTCTAAGCCACTTTGCAGATAAACCCTGACCCACCTGTTCTGTGCAGAGACGCTAGATCTCCTGGGGACCTGGGCCACAGACAAGGCTCCCACTGAACCCCACTTTGAATTCACATACAAAGGAAATCCCCCCCAAATACGCAAAAGAAATGTTTCCTAAGCCCTGGCTGCCAGCCCAGGGCTTGAGAACTCACGAGAACTTTCTGCATCCACGGACGGGACACAGTCGGGCTGGAGGAAGAAGGTGAAGAGGGCTGGCAGGAAGAGGGCATCAGGTGCCATTGCCGCCGCACCTGCACACACTGGGCACCACTGCACACCCAGAAGACAAGACCATCCTGGCACGCACACTCCAGCCAGCTCCCAGCTCCGGCTTTCCGTCACTGGTTCAGGTCTGGAGGGCAGTCAAGCATCTCCCTCTACTCAGACGGACAGACAACAGCTGGTCTGGTCACATCCTCCCAAACAGCGGGCCACACACATGAAGCAGCCGCTCCTCCACTGCAGCCAAGCGCTTGGGTTTCCGACAGCCTTCCCTTTCCTCCCAGAACTAATTTTAGCCTTCTTGGTTCTCGGAGGTAGAACCGAAATAGTCTGCTGAGGAACACGTTTACAAACAAGAGCATTGGCTTTGCCTCACAAACACCTCAGCTGTAGCCCAGAAGGTAGCCAGGGAGAGGCCCATTGTCCAGCAGGCCAGGCCCCTCCAGAGAACATTCCCCAGGGAGGGGGGCCAGGCTTTCTCTCCAACACCAGCTCCCGGGAGTCATGTGTCCATGAATGAAAACACCAGGCTGAGCTGCCCGTCCCCAAGAGGATCTGAAAAAGGTACGTGGGTGAGTGGCAACAGCGGGGCTGTCCAAGCCAGGAGCCATGGCTAGTCTAACGCCAGCAGGAGGCTCCCTGGACCCTGGAACAATCCCACCGGGCATGGTCTGCTGATCGCCAGCCCCCACAGCTGACACAGATGGAAGTACTCTGCTGACCTTAAGGACCAGGTTGGAGGAGGGCAGCGGCGTCTCCCAACCCGAGAACCGGGTGCCCAGCAGCAGCACCACAAGGCTTGCAGGGACTCAAATGTCAGTGCGGTCCACACGGAGACCAAAAAGAAGCTGAGAATAAGGGGTGTCTGACCCAGAGCAAAACACACTGGTGATGGCGTGGGAGGAGGAGCCAGACCCAAGAATTCTAGGAAAACAACCCAGGGGGAGATGGGCCCAGGTCTCATCTCAGCACACACTTCACAGGGTGATGTGGAGCGCTTGAAATGCTTGTGAGAAGGCTTGTGTCCACCCTGCTGCCTCCCAGAAAGCAACCCCAAGCACAGTAAGCTCTCACTTAGTGGGATCAGAAAGGAACGCCCCCTAACAATCCTCAGCAGACCTCTGCATGAAAAGGAGCATGCAACACGGCCCAGCCCACAGGAGTTGCCGGCCTGCAGAGGCCAACATACAGGCCTCTGTGGAAGCCTGTATGTCTGCCACGGCTTACAGCACTACACTACACCTTTCTGATGTAAGGCTTGCCCACCACACACACCTCCCAAGCCCCTTGGGAAAAGACAAGCCCATACCTTTGGGGCGAGGCTGCCCCCCTGCCCTGGCCCTGGCGTCCTGGGCCTGAAAGTTCCAGGCCCACAGCCGCTGCGGCTCCTCTGAGCGCCACAGGGCAGGCCCACTGGGGGGGAAGGGCATGCCAGGATCCTGTTACAACCCAGGGGTTCTGAGACCCAGGGGCTCTGCCGACAGGTATAGCCTGGGTTCACCCAGCTCCCAGGTGAGGAAAGGGGGCTTCGGGCAGGCGGAGCCCCAGCAGCAGGCACTTCCTGACATTCTGCGCTTGCGGGAGGGAGAGGCAAGAGTGCCAGCCTCAAGGCAAAGGCCAGAGCAGGTGGGCGGGTGCGGGCGGGCAAGCTGCCCGGCCACCCACAACGGGCCGCCTCCCTGAAACCCGAACCACTTCTGGGAAAACTCAAGGACGCCAGGATTCTCCTCAGTGGCAGCCCGTCCGCTGGAACCATTGATTCTGAACCAAAGGCACACTCAAACAGGCTCCACGGAGCAGGAATTGCCTACCCCGACTCCAGAGGGAGAAGATGAATGAACGCTGTTTAACCATTAGCCCCACCCCCTACAACTGTCTGCCTCTGGTTCTCAACCTACCTAAGTATGATTTTGCCTCTAGCACTTAGCGATGCCAGGAGTCACTTTCACTCACCCTGATGAGATACTGGAATTGACCAGCTGAGGCCAGAGATGCAGCTAAGCCAGCACCTTCAATGTACAGGCCAGCCCCACCACCACCACGATCACCATGATCATCACCATCACTACCATCATCACCATCATCACCATCACCACCATCACCATCATCACCACCATCATCACCACCACCACCCCTCCCAACATAAACAGAGAATCCACAGATACAAATGCCAATGGTGTCGAAGTCTGGGAAACCCTGTTCTAGAGAGGCCCATGCAGCCAGGACTGCCTCCCCAGACTGTCTCCTAAAGTGTGGCTGGGAGCTAGGAGACGACTCAGCCGGTAAAGTGTTTGCCATACAAGCATAAGGACCATTCAGATCCCCAGCACCCCATAGAAAGTCAGGCAGTGTAGCAGGCATTTGGAATCCTTGCTTCAAGGGTGAGTTCCAGGGTCAGAGAGACCCCATCTCAAAAATGAAGTGGGGGCCAGTGAGATGTCTCTGCAGTAAAGCTCGCCTGCTGCCAAGTCCAGCAACCAAAGTATGAGTCCCAGGACCCACTGTGGAGAACCAGCCTCTTCAAGTTGTCCTCCGACCTCCACATACACACTGAGCTGTGGTACATGCCCACAAACTGAAATGAAATGCTTTTAAAAGACGGAAAAAATCGAAGTGGAGAGTAACTGTAAAAGATGTTTAATGATGATCTCTGGCCCTGACATGCACCCACATACACAGGTGTTACACACACACACACACACACACACACACACACACACACACACACGCATGGGGGGTATGGATGAATATGAATGCTCCTGAATGATCCAGATTGGCTCTTAACCCTCCATCCACTGCATTCCAGTCCACAGTAATAGTTAGCATCTGTGAGTGGCTCTGAACTCAGGCTCTGACACCCTGTGGATCTCACCTGCACTACTGACCTCCCAGGTAGGGAGGCTGAATACATAGGCACTCAGGGATGGCTTCCGGAGTAGGGAAGAAACCATGGAGACTGAGCGATGGGCAGAGCCACAAGTAGCAGAAGTCAAGGCAAGGGCATGTCCACAGACCAGAACAGGGTAAGCAGGGATACCGAGAGAAGTCAGTCCAGTGCAGGCAACCTTCTACAGACTGGCTGTCCCACAGGAGAGCTGACTGCAGGGCAGTCAGGATTTTAGAGAGCCCAGAAAGGGAGCAGGATGGTACACACATACAAGGTGTCCAAGTACCCATGTAGGCACTGATTTATATTTTCTGGAGTTCAGTTTTCTTAGATTTTGAGAGCAGCGTGACAAAAGACAACGGGACTTTCCCCTAAGCCCCCAGCAAATGAGGGGCCTTGGGGAACTGCCAGGGCAAGTGCAGAGGCCTGGAGGACTCTGGGTGCCAGGAAGAGCAGCAGAGGACTACCAAAGCCTACCTAAATAGGACTCAGTCAAAGGGTTCCAGGTCTTAAAACTTCACCCAGCTGTAGGGTCTGAGAGAGTCACATCTGCATGGAAAGCCTTTGAGCGCTGAAGAGGGTACCTACTCCTTCCAAAGGGCATCCCCATCTGATAGGCAGGCAGCCTGGAATGGTCACAGATAGGACAGAGAGCAGGGGACATCCTCTCTGGGGAGAGACTTCCATGACTCTGTAGCCCTCGTCCTTGGCCTCTCCCACTACAATGGACCAGAAGACTAAAGGTTACTCTCTCATACACACCTCCACCCACAAGGAAATGGACAAGAAACACCTCTGTGTCCGCGGTCAGCCTATGAGGATGTCTGGGGCAGTGGGCACCTGATAAGACCCTTCTTAGCCCCTGGCTCCTGTTCTTCTGCTCCGCTCCAACCTGAAGCCCTCCACACTGAACCCCAAGAACAGAAACAGATGTGAGAGAATAGAATGTGCAGATGTTCTCTGCAATGCAAGAGCCAAATGCCAGCCTCCCAAGGACAGCCGGAGCCAGGCAGATCTGGAAAGACCTCCAGAAGTACCCACCAATGGCACACTGCCTTCCTTCTCAGCCTGTGCTGTCCAAAACGGCAGCAACCAGACAAACATGAGTACAGAGAACTGAAGTTAAAGTAATTGTTTTAATAGTAATTATATGTTGAAATGACCAATCTTTATGTTAACTTCATTCCATCAATTATGAAAAAGAGCAAGTCTCTACCCCCAAATTCATATGGCAAAGTCATAACCACCATTAATGTAATGGTCTTCGAAAGTGGGACCTCTAGGAAGCAGTAAAGGTTAGATCAGACCATGACGGTGGGATCCTCATGTAGGATTAGCTCTCTTAGGGCAGACCTGACCATCCCAGCACCCCAGTCTGGCTTCTAGAACCATGTAAAAATAAGCACTGCTGATTTTTAAATATAAATGTATATATGTATATACATATATGTAAACATATATCTATATATGGCTATTTTAACTTTATTTGAGTTAGGTCTGCAGTTATCTACGCACCATGTGTATGCATGATGCTCTAAGAGGCCAGAGAACATGGATCCTCCTGGAAGTGGAGTTCCAGGTGATTGTCATGAGTGACCGTGTGGGTGTCAGGATTGGGACCTGGGTCCTCTACAACAGCAGCAAGCACTCTTAACCACCTGGCCACCTCTCCAGCCCCAATACTGCTGCCTGGCTCATGCAGTCCTGCGGTACGAGGCCAGCCAAAACACACTAAGACACAGCTATTCTCTTTCCTTTTACTGACATGACCACCGGGGATTCTAAAGCTAAATACATCTGCCCATGTTCCTATGTTCCTGTTGGCAGCACGAGGGTAGATCTCTTCTTTTTACCACGGGGTTGAGTAATTCTGAAGATGAGCCAGGAACATGAAGAAGAGACCATTTTGAAGCCAGAGGCCAGGTATGCCCCAACCAGGAACCAGGGAAGCGTTCCTCCAGTTCCTCAAGAGCAGTGGCCACCTTGAGGTGTGACAAGAAACAACAGGTGACTCTACTTTGCCCGGGGCAGGAAGCACAGGTTCTGAACAGACGCCTGTCAGTGTATCCTGCTATATACTCCCAAACAGCGCAAAGAAGAAGCGGACACAGTACCCGGGACCACTCTCACCCTGTGCCCAGATGGGAGGCAACTGGTGAAGCCAAACTGGAACAAACTGGGGCAGTGATACCCAGGTTCCTAGTCTGAGGCGTACTGTCCTGAGAGCACCACTTTCAACAAGCCTGGACTAGAAAGGGACAGGCAGATCAGGAGTAGACATCCAGCAGCTAGGGGGCTGCCATGTACCCTTGGATCAGCCACTGCTGCCCTCCCCAAAGCAGGCCAAAGCTTTCCATCACTCCCAAGCCCTCATGCTTGGGGAAAACGTCAAAAGCAACATCACTTCAGTGAATGGCAAAAAGAAACAATGTTCAACCTGAGCACCTCTTGGCCTGGACCACTCCAGGCCAGCATCGAAACCGCTTCCCAACCGTAGCAAAGAAGTGGTCTCTGCCCTCTAGCCCGCGCACTCACACTCCACCTCACCCAGATTCCTGCAAAAACTCTCAGGGTCGGAATTAATTGCAGCCTCACTACCTTGCAATAGAAGGGAGCAGATTGAGGGTGGGGATCCCAGTGGGGCGTGCAATGGCCATCTGGGATACCCACCCCCGCAGTAACATGGGGGATCCCAGCCCCTCCCCTGCACTCCGGGCCCCGCCCCTCGCGGGTTTACCAGACTCCGCGCTGCTGCCACCTCGGGCGGCAGGGGACCCGAGCTGCATGTGTAATGGGGGTTGGGAACAAAGACGCGCAGGACCCAGAGCCCCGGCCACCGGGCACCAGCCGTCCCAATCGCCACGATCTTTGCTCTCGAGTCTCAATGCCCGACTGTCCACGTTTCCCAGGACTGCCCCAAGCCCGTCCTGGAGCTCCTGACAGAGTTAGGCACACTTCAGCACCACCGGGACAGAGAGATCCGTGCCTGAGCTTTAGGCGCTTTCCCAACACAACTTCGCGCATACACACCCACACGTCCCAGTCCCCAAGCAGACGCGCAGCAATTACCCACATCCCGCAGCCGCCTGCGGGCTGAGCGCGGGTCACTCACGCCCGCCACGTGCCGGCTGGAGCGATCTGAGACCTGTTGGTTCGCCTCCTCAACCTCCTCTCCACTCCCAGTAGCCCAAAACAAAAGCGGTCCCACGAGAGCGCATCTGTAGCCCGCTGCAAGGAAAGCGGGTGCAGGTAGGAGCCACTGGCGCGAGGATCGCGACGCAGAGTGCCTGGACGGAGTGCAGAGGGCTCCGAACGGGCTGTGTGGAAAGCCGTCTGCTTTGCTTTGCGACACCTATGGCTCTCAGGGGCGCGCAGCCCCATCCCAGCCACCCCCGATTGAGATGCCCGCCCAGCCTAGCCGCCTTCCCCACGCTCAGGTTTTCCTCGCTCAGTTCCTGGGGTCCGCGAGTCGCAGAACCTGAACTCCGACCCTGACGCTCCAGGTTCCCCCATCACCGAGCGCCTCCGCGAGCCAGAATCGCGCAGAGGAACCGCACGGGCGAGCTTGTCTTTACGATCTCAAGCAGAGCGCCCCGCACGACCCCGATCCCAGGCAGGTGGCGCGGCGCCGAGGCCGCGGGGCCGCCCTTTGTTGGTAAACACCGCGCGCCCCGGGTCCCCGCACCCCTACGCCGCGCCGGGTCCTTACCGGCGCACAGCGATCCCCAGAGAAGGGCGAGGGCCGCCCAGGGCGCCGTCATGTTCCGCGGCGCCGCCCCGCGGACACCCGGAGCCCGCGGGCAGGGCCGCGCTGCGCTCCCGGGGCGCGCAGGGCCCGGCGGCGGCGGCGGCGGCGGCTGCTCTCTGCTTCCCGCTCCTTCTCTGGGTCGCGCTTTCCAGGCGCGCTCGCTTCTGCGCTTCGGTTCCCAGGCAGCGTGCGGGGACGGGGGCTCAGGGTCGCTGCGGGCGGCGCGCAGTGCGGCCCGGGCTATGGGGCGACGCGGGGGCCGGGGGGCGGCGGCGGGGCGCGGGCCAGGGCGCGCCCGACGCGGGCATGGCGCAACGGGGCTGGGCCCGGGCCCCGGGCGCAGGGGCCGAGTCCGGAGGGGCCATGAACGGGGGGGTGGGGGAGGGGAGCTGAACCGAGTCCAAAATGGCTCCTGAGCGGTGGCCACGGAGCCGAGCCAGCGGGGAAACCCGGATGTTGGATACAAAGAGGCGGGCGAGCTGGGCGGGGAGGGGGAGGGGAGGCGGGCCCTCCGGCCGCGTGGTCCGCGCCCCCCTCGGGGGCGGGGCCGGAGAGGAACAACAACACCGAGGCTCCGCCCCCAGCCCGCGCCCTCGGGAGACCGCGCGCGTGCTGCACCGGCTCCTAGGGCTCGGCGGGGCGCGCGCTCGGAGCTGGTGGGGTTGGATTGCGGCCCACTCGGCTGCGGACTTTAGGGTGACCCGTAGCCATCCCACTTGATGCCTACCCCAAACTATGGAGGCTACGCTGCGGGATGCATGCTCCTCTGAGACCCCTGAGTGAGCCCCCGGACCCCATAGCCTGGACACCTCTGTCCTCCAGCGCCCGCGCATCTTTATTGATGAACGGATTAACCGGCAGGAAAAAAGCTGAAGTCTGAATTGACGGCAGTCCCCACAACACACAGACAGCTGTCTCCACGCAGAGGAGGACCCACAGAGCAGCTGCAGGTGGGAGAGTGGTGGTGACCTGCTTCCTGAAGGATCCTCAGCCATCCTACCTCCTTCATCTCCCCCTTCCAAGGGTTACCTGCAACAATCCTGCCACCCATCTCTGCTCTTTACACACACACACACACACACACACACACACACCACACCACACACCACACCACACACCACACACACACACACACACACACACACCACACACACCACACACACACACACCACACACACATACACACACACCACACCACACCACACCACACACACACCACACACACACACACACACCACACACACACACACACCACACCACACATCACCACACCACACCACACACACACACACACACACACACACACCACACACACACACCACACCACACACACACACACACCACCACACCACACACACACACACACACACACACACACAGCAGGTTCCTCCATTTCAGATTCCACATTCCTCATTACACACCCATGCTTGGGAGAGTGACAGGGCCCCAGGCAAGCCTGGGAAAGCTCGTCCCAGCTCAGAGAAAAGGCCCTTCCCTCGGCAAGGGAAGAGAGGAGGAAGGTGGCACCCAGAAGCCTGGGTCATTTCACTTGTCTGAGCCTCAGTTTACCCTCATGAAAGTGACAGCGTTAGACTCCTCCAAGATTTGTATAGTTTGTCACTGCTGCGGCTTTGTTTTTGAGCCGGGGATTCCACTCAGCTCCAGAGTGGCTGAGACCACAGACCTGCACGACCTTTGCCCTTTTGTCTTTCCTCTCTCCTTATGTAACCCCCAGATGACCTCAAGTTCTCCATCCCTCCGTGACTTTTCTTCTTTACTTATTTTATTTTGTATGTTTGCCCGCATGTATGTATGTGCTCAGTATGTATGCTAGCAAGTTAGAAGAAACTGTCAGATCCCCTAGAACTGGAGTTAGGAATGGCTATGAGCTACCTTGTGGGTGGTTGGAGCTGAACTTGAATCCTCTGTAAGAGCAACAAGTGCTTTTAGCTGCTGTGTCACATCTCCAGCCCCATGATTTTATATTATTATTATTATTATTATTATTATTATTATTATTATTATTATTGGTAGTGATGAGGTAGTGCTGGTGGTAGTGGTGGTATTTTTGAGACAGGGTCTCACTGGCTGTCCTGGAAATTGCTCAGTAGACCAGACTGGCCTCGAACTCCCAGGGATCTGCCTGCCTCTGCCTCCCCAGCGCTGGGATTAAAGGAGTGCATTTATTTTATGTTTAATCATGTGTATATATGTATGTTCCTGTGTGCGGGTATGTCCATGTGCCCAAGCAAGCCAGAGAGGGCATAGGATCCCCTGGAGCTGGGGCCAGAGGTGGTTGTGACTGCCCCACCCCCTCCCATGGGTGCTGGGAACTGAGCTCAGGTCTTCTGAAAGAGCAGTAGAACTCTGTTAACAGCTGAGTTGTTCCTCCAGTCCAGCTTTGCATTTTTTAATGAATGGTAGAAACTTACTCAGACAAGCCTGCAATGACAGACCCACTGTATTAGGGAAAGTATTAGTTATCTTTTCCATATTGGGGGGAAAAAACCAACAATCATCCATATGCCAAAAATTAGACTGTCTGGTTCTGTTTTTCTGTTTTGTGATTGTGTAGATGAGAGAGAGAGACTTGTTGGGGAAGGGTACTGAACATAAAGGGTCTCACATTAGCCCAGGCTGGCCACCTCTTCAATATGCAGCCAAGAATGACCTCGAAATTATGACCCTCCTGCCTCTATGCACCACGTGCCTGGTTATGTGTGATGTGAGGATCAAACCTAGGGCTTCCTAAATGTTAAGAGGACACTGCCAACTCAGCCACATCCCAGCTTCTGTACCTACACCACGTTATATGCCACATAATTCCCAGTGATCCAAAATGCCCACACACCAAAATGCTCCTCTGGTATTACTGGGAAATTCCAAATTCATATACTGAACTATTAGCTTCACAATTGCATTTGGCAACCTATCTAGCACCCTAATTTGACATCGCCAAAAGAGAACTCCCATATGTTTTCCTCTATAAACCTGCCCTCCCTCTCCATCCCTGTCTGAATCGATAGCCCAATCAGTTGTCCATATCAAAGCCTTCTGAGTCACCCTTGAATATCCCATATCCAATCCATCAGCAAGCCTCAAAGGTGCATCCGACATCCAGCCATTTTTTTCATGTTCCCTGTACCACACCAGCCTACCTCTCACATCTGGACTGTATCCACAGCAGTGGATGGACAGGCTCCTTAACTGGTCACCTGTGCCCATTCAAGTTGCTAAGTGTATCTTCTATTTCTTTTAAAAGGCAGGGAGAGGGGAAAGAGAGCATGCAGTTGAGATCAGACAACTTGCAATTGGTTCTCTCCTTCCACTGTATGGGTCCTGGGATTCAAGCTCAAACCCTCAGGGTTTGCAGCAGGTCCCTGCACCCAGTAAGCATGTCTCTGGCCTGAGTACACTTTCTAAATAGTAGCTGAAGTGAACCTTTAAAAGATGGGGCTCTGGGCTGGAGAGATGGCTCAGTGGTTAAAAGCTCTGGCTGCTATGGCAGAGACCTGCACTTGATTCCCAGGGTTCAGACTGGACAATTCACAAATGTCTATAACTCTAACTCCCAGGAATTTGAGATCCTCTGCTGACCTCCACAAACATCTACATGCATGCCCACACGTATACACACACATATATACACACACAATTAAAAATAAAATAAATAAAAAGATACTTACATCACATTATAGTAATTCCCCTTTATGGTTTCTCTTTTCATTATATCAGTTATTAACAGCCAACCAAAGCCCAAAATATTAAATATGAATTTTTTTTTTTTTTTGGTTTTTTGAGACAGGGTTTCTCTGTGTAGCTTTGCGCCTTTCCTGGAACTCACTTGGTAGTCCAGGCTGGCCTCGAACTCACAGAGATCCGCCTGGCTCTGCCTCCTGAGTGCTGGGATTAAAGGCGTGTGCCGCCACCACCCGGCTAAATATGAATTTTTATAAATTAGAACTTTCAAACTGTGAACCAGCCTGGGTAGTGTGTTGACTTCTTGCCACCCTGCTCTGACCCTCCCAGGACATGATTCCTGCTTTGTCCAGATCTACCACGTTGTATTTGCTACTCACTGGTCTCTCTTTTAAGATTTATTTTTATTTATATGTATGGATATTTGTGTGCACATGCCTGTGGAGGCCAGAGGAGAGTTATAGGAAGTTGTCAGTCATCCACTGTGGGTGCTGGGAGCTAAACTCAGGTCCTCTGCAAGAGCAACAAGCACTCTTTCTTAACCACTGAGCCATCTCTCCAATCACCCACTGGTTTGGTTGGTTGGTTGGTTGGTTGGTTGGTTGGTTGGTTGGTTGGTTTTTCGAGACAGAGTTTCTCCGTGTAGTTTTGGTGGCTGTCCTAGAACTCACTGTGTAGACCAGGCTGGCCTCCAACTCAGAGATTCTGCCTGGCTCTGCCTCCTGAGTGCTGGGATTAAAGGCATGTGCACCACCACCGCCTGGCACCCATTACTTTCTTAATGGCCATCTTGGTTATAAGATCAACCATCATGGAATCATGGTGTTTGTTTTCACAGTGTTACATGGTGTTTGTTTTCAAGGAACCTGCATTTCACTAGCTAATGGTCCTTATCAGAGAATAATCCTGACAGCAATTCAGATATGCCAGAGAGAAGGCATGAAGCACATTTCCTTTAGCACATGGTGAATAGTCTCTCTCTTTTTGTTGTTGGTTTTGTTTTCTGAGCCAGGGTTTCTCTGTGTAAGAGCGTCTGGCTGTCCTGGAACTCATTCTGTAGACCAGGCTAGCCTCCAACTCAGAGATTCTGCTTCTGCTTCCTGAGTGCTGGAATTTAAAAAAATGTGCCACCTCTCTTAATTAAGGTTTCTATTGCTGTGAAGAGACACCAGGACCATTGCAACTCTTAAAGGGAAACATTTAATTGGGTGGCTTACAATTTCAGAGGTTTAGTCCATTATCAACATGATGGGACATGACAGCATGCAAGCAGACATGGTGCTGGAGAAGTAGCTGAGAGTCCTATATCTTGTAGGCAACAGGAAGTCAACTGAGACATGGCCAGCATCCTGAGCATTGGAAACGTCAAAGACCACTCCCACAGGGACACATGTCCTCCAACAAAGCCATGCCTACTCCAACAAAGCCACACCTCCGAATAGTGCCGCTCCCTATGAGATCATGGAGGCCAGTTACATTCAATCTACCACATACCTGCCATTTGGGTGCTAGAAATCAAGCCTGGGTCCTCTGGAAGAGTAACAAGTGTTCTTTACTACGAAGTGTTTTTCTGTTGGCTTATCAGCCACACCTGAATCTACTGATATTTCAACAACCTTTTGCACCCCACGGCCCTGCAGTCAGCTCCCAGGTGCTCAGACCTCGGCCTAGTGGGATTTCCAGTCCCATTGGCACTGGCTCAGCTGCCACCACCAAATGTAGGTTTTAACTAGGTTTTTATGATTCTATTTACCAACAGAGACTTGGGAGTCAGATGTTGGGGTGAAAACATGCTACATCAGAGAAGCCAAGGAACAACCAGCTGACCTTCCTTTTTGATCAGAGACCAAATAAGAGAAGCATTTTTCCACTTGTCCCAAACCAAAAATGACTTCAAATCTCTAAATGCCTCCCTACTGCTTCCTGTGTGTCTGTCTCTCTATCCATGTTCCTGGCTCCTCCATCCTCTTTATGGCTAATTCCTGTCAACTAGTTGCTACCTCCACCCCCTGATCCAAGGTTAAATTTATTAACACAGTCTTTAAGTTTCACAGTGCAATCAAATATCCCGCAACAACCAAGCCATCTCTCCAATTCTTTTGTTTTTTTGTTTTGTTCTGTTTTGTTTTGTTTGAGACAGGGTCTCACTACGTAGCCCTGGCTGTCCAGGAACTCACTCTGTAGACCAGGTTGGCCTGGAACTCATGGAGATCTACCTACCTCTGCCTCCCAAGTGCTGGGATTGAAAGCATGTACCACCATACCTGCAACTTGATTTTTATTTTTAATCTATCTTGTCCTAGGAGTTTAATAGAAATTTTTTCTCCAAATTGGGCTTTTAAAAAAAGTTTCATTCTAGCCAGGCCATTTTAAGTTTTCTTTATGGTATAATAAATGGTGATTTTAAAACATTTATTTGTCTCTGTCTCTGTGTGTACACACACCCATGCAATCACGCACCTATGACAGTCAGAAGACAATTCTTCGGAGTTGGTTCTCCTTCTGTGACATGGACTGGAGGTCACACTCAGGCTGCCAAGCTTCCACCTTTACCTGTTCAGCCATCTTTCCCACTCTAAATGGTAAATTTTATGCATGAGAATAGACATATTTCTATTTTGATATGGGACATCTGTGCTGGGGGGTAACTTAGCTGGTAACATGCTTGACTCACAAGAATAAAGACCTGAGTTTGATTCTCAGAATTCATATTAAAAGCCAGGCCCTGTGGCATGTGCTTGTAATCTCAGTGATGGTAGCATGAGAGGTGGAGACCAGTGGATCCTTGGAAGCTTAATGGCCAGTTCCTGTCTCAAATAAAAAGTAGAAGGCATCTGAGAAATGTTATCCAAGCTAGTCCTGATCTACACACACACACACACACACACACACACACACACACACACACACACATCCATGCACATATGCACTCATCCACACAAGCACACACACCCATCCATACACATATACATGCACCCATGCACATACCCATGCACCCATACACTTGCACTCATCCATAAACATAAACACACACACCCACATCCATACACACATGCCCTCATCCACATACATACATGCACCATACACACACATACATGTTCCCATACACACACACACACACACACACACACACACACAATACACACACATGTGTAATACAAATCCTAATTCATCTTAATAAAAACCTGGAGTCAGATATCAGGGTGAAAGCTAAAAGTCTAGAGAAGCAGAGCAGGCCACAGCCACTAGAGACACTTCTTACCTCCAAGAATCCTCAGACTAAAAGGGCCGAGTTCCTGTCTCCTCCCGCCTTATGTTCCTCTCTCTGCCCAGCAATATTTCCTTCTTTTTTTTTTTCTGGTTTTAAAAGCTTCATTTGTATAACAGTGTTAAGTGTAAATCAATGAAATATTTATTGATATTTTCATAATGAGGACTTTAAACATTTACACACATGCACCCATACACACACATACCCACCCCATACACATACACACACATCCATACACACGTGCAAAGTGGAATATTCAATACTTATTTAGGTCTAGTTTGTAGAAACAGCCTCCATGTAGTTTCATCTTCCTCAGCCTTGAATAAGAGAGTGGCGTGTTAAACCTGTTATTTCCAGCTGTCTGTCCTCCCTGCTGGTGTTGCACAAATGTCACAGCTAATGGGAAAGGAAGACACAGGACTCTGGAGCAGGCAGAGGATTCCAGAACGTTATTTCAAGCTGACAGTCCAAACAGCTGAGCCTGCCGCACTGGTGATCAGCGTTCCTGCCCTGGAGTCTGCCTCTGGCACTACCATGTCCTTTACGGTTTTTCCAAGAACTCGCCCTCTTGGAATGGATTCTGCGATCTGCTTCCTGTGGTTTTGTGTTTGGACTGTTGCTGCCTACTCCAATTCCCAGTCTTTCCAAACCACTAATTTCATATGTGCCTCTTCTGAATGTGACGGGGACATGCTGGTTTGTAAGCTGTTTGGAGCTTCTTAGTCGGTGGACTAAGGGCTCTCAGCTTTCCGGACTGGACTCCTGCTAGAACCTGTTGACTGTGTGCATGAAGCTGCAGTTCCCACGCGTTGCTTGTTAGGTGATGTGTTGCCTTTGCTTTGAACATTGAGGGAGATTTGCACTTCTACATGTATTTATTTATTCATTCATTTATTCACTGTGTATATATGAGGGTGTTCATGTGCCAGGGCACCGGTGTGGAGAGCAGAGGACAACGTGTGGGAGTCAATTCTCTCCTTCTATCATATGCCTGGTAGCAAACACCCTTACCCACTGACCCATCTCCCTGGTGCCAAGATTTGCATTTTAACTGCTTTTAAAAAACTTTTTATTATACTGGTTGTATGGTTTTTTAATACCGATGCTTTTAATATTACAAAGTAGTTTTAATGTCAGTTAGCCTACTTCATTACTTAAGACTCAAGTATTTGGTCTGTAATTTTTTTTTCTTGGTTTTGGTTTTTCGAGACAGGGTTTCTTTGTGTAGCTCTGTTTGTTCTGGAGCTCACTCTGTAGACCAGGTTGGCCTTGAACTCACAGGAATCCACCTGCCTCTTCCGTCCAAATGCTGGGATTAAAGGTGCGCACGCATGCCAGCAGCACCCAGCTAATTTTAAGTATTTTTGACTCCTCAAAATTGCACATGTCACAGTGAGTTCTTTGTACTCTTTTCTCCTCTCGTGTCCTGGTTGGCTTCAGCTGTCAGTCTGACACAGTCCAGAGTCAGCTGAGGGACTCTCAATTGAAGGATTGCCCAGATCAGAATGGCCTGTGGCCATGTTTGTGAGAGACTGTCTTGATTGATGGTTGATGTGGGAGGGACTGGCCTACTGTGGGTGGCATCATCCCTAGGCCTGTGTGCCTGGGCTGTTTAAGAAACATAGCTGAGTGTGAGCCTGTGCTGGAGCCAGGAAAGCGGCATTCCTCCATGGTTTCTACAACAGTTCCGGCCCTGACTTCTCTCAGGCATCTCTGTGACCTGGAATGGGAAGACGAAATTAACCCTCTACCCACCAAGTCGCCTTTGGTCATGGTGTTTTTCACGCAGCAGAAAGGAGTGAGGATGTCTCTCTTTTCCTTGTAACCTTGTCTGAGCAGTGACATTTTCACTCCTCCACACCGGCACTCGTGTGGCCTGCCCGGGTTCTCCCGCCATCTCCTGGCAGGGTGACAGCTGCTTTCTAGAAGAATGCTAAGAGGCTGCAAGTAAACCTCAGCTCTGGGTGACCAAAACCTTTTTCTGTACCCATGCCACTTGGATACCTTAGCCAGGTACGACCTGAACATCCTTCTGTTTTCACTTGCCTACGTGGGGTGGGGTGGGGGAAGGCACGCACATTGCCACAGCACGTGTAGGGAGGTCAAAGGACCACTTGCTGGAGTTGGTTCTCTCCTTCCACCGTGTGGGTCCCGGGGCTTGAACTCAGGTCCCCAGGCTGGGCAGCAAGCCCCTTTACCCGCTGTGCCATCTCGCTGGTCCTTATAGTTTTCTTAGTTCTTTGAAAATGTTGTTCCAGGGTGCAGGAGTACTCAGTGACTTTTCCTGGTCTGGTATGGCCTGTAGCCTTGGTCCTGCCAAAATATTACAAAGCCTTAGTGCCTGGGTCACCATGAAACCCTACTATAGCCAGGTTTACTAGGAAATCTGAGTAAGAAGGGGAAGAATGACCTTCGCCCTTTATAAAGTCAGGAGTGCTGATAAAAGCAGTGAAGCTTTGAAAGGCTCCTGTCCGTCACGAGCCCCTCCTGTCCCTGGCCTGCCCAGGGCCGTCACGAGCCGCTCCTGTCCCTCGCCTGCCCAGGGCCGTCACGAGCCGCTCCTGTCCCTCGCCTGCCCAGGGCTGTCACGAGCCCCTCCGAGTCCACTCAAGAACATGTTGGCTAAACCTAACCATGCGGTTAGACGGACACTGCTGCACACTTGCCTGAGACACACCATGGAAAAGAGTTTTGTTCCACTGCTACCGTCTTTGCCGAGGAGTCTGCCCCGACTTGATCTTTCTTTGGAAAGAGTCTCCTTTGGTCTTGACAATTTCATTTTCCCTTCAACACATAAAACGTTGTGTTATATTACACAACGGATGCTGAAATATTGTGTTAGTTTTTTTTAACCTTTATTTTTATTTCACATGTGTGGCTGTTTTCCCTGCTTTTATTGTCTGTGCATCACATGGAGGACTGAAGAGGACTGAAGAGGCCAACAGATCCCTTGAGGCTGGAGTTACAGACAGTTGTGAGCAGCCATGTGGATGCTAGGAATCAAACCCAGGTCCTCTGGAAGAACAGCCTGTGCACTCAACCTCAAAACCGTCCCTCTGTAGCTGCTCCCCCCCCCCCCCCCCCCCAGTTTATTGTTTTATGGTCTAAGCAAGCCTTTGTGATGCTGGGTTGGTGACATAGAGATCTCCAAACACATCTAAACTACAAGGTAGATCTTTCAGGACACTGGGGCTGCCAGTGCAGCTCGGCCAGGGAGGCTCGGCCAGGGAGGCTAGGCCGGGGTACAGAAGCGAGCCCCGCACGCTGGAAAGGGGTGGGGGAGAAGGAGGGAGAGAGGTTGCTTTGGGGTGTATTCAAGAATTTGTTTTTATTTTGGGTAGTTCCAGTTATCAACAGGGATCTTGTCTTCCGTCGCCGAGCGCTCTACCGTTCCTGTCTTTTCTTCTCCGTCTTTCCTGCTGCCTCCTTCACCTCCTGCCATGTCTGCCCCTCTGACACTGTAAGCCGGTCTCTGTACGGTCACGGTGCTGTCCTGCTCAGTCACTGTCCCCCCATAAGCCTGGTGTGCTTCCATTTGGATTTGCGTTTTCATTTGTCACCCATGGCATCCGTCTGATCTATTGTAAGCAAGAGCTATGTTAGGACGTCTTCTTAGTTCACGGTTTTGTGGTCCTGGCGCTGCTTCTGCTGTGGCTCGGTGTCTGTCAGCTCTGACGAGCCGAGGCCCCGCGGCGTCTCCTCCGCAGCTCGGGTTTGCTGTGGTGATGGTGGCTGCCTGCAGCTCCTTTCCCCGCCACACACAGAGCCCTTCCCTTCCGGGTGGAAGGTGCTCTTCTAGTCTATGCTCTGTCCTTTGGACTTCCCAGCAGTCACTGCTCTGATCCATGTGATCTCACACACCTGTCTGCAACATCTTGCCACTGCACCAGATCCAGTTTGAAACAAGTCCTGAGTTTGGTGCGGCCTTGTGGCAAAGGAAAACTCTGGGGGGTGTCACAGGAGCGAGGTCACAGGGGGCTTATCTGAGCAAGGAACAGAGAAGTCTAAGGTAAAAAAAAAAATGTGAAGAGGAAGGAGGGGAGGACTCAGCATCTGCACAAATATAATAGGATGAGTGGAAGTGAGAGTCAGAAAGTGTGCCAAGTCAAAAGGAAATCCAGGCTGGGAGTTGGCTCAGCTGGCAGTGTTTGCCCAGCATGCATGGGGCCATGGGATTCCCTGTACTACATAAACCAGGTGTGGTGGCACATGCCTTTAATCCCAGCACTTGGCAGATCAGGAAGATCAGGAGTTTAAGGTCACCTTCAGCTGCAAAGAAAGTTTGAGGGCAGCCTGGGCTACAGGAGACCTTGTCTCAAAAAAAAAAAAAAAAAAAAAAATCCAGCATTTAGAAATGTCTCGAAGAAAAACACACAACATTGCCATCATGTGAACTACAATGAAACAGGGGTGAACCCTAAAGTGGCTAGCCTGGGCGATGGCCCAGCCAGGTGACCTGGTCAGCTCCAGTCTGGTATAGACCGAGCTGGGGGAGGGCACAGGAAGAGTATTCACCAAGCTCATGAAGGTCATCTTGTGTGGGAAGTTAACCAGGAAGGTACGGGTAGGAAAGGGAGGAGATGGACAGACAGGAGAGGACCCTGGGAAGGCACTTAAAGAAACGGGGTAGAAACAGGTAGGAAGGTGATGAGGGGGCACTGTCAAGTCTGGTTTGCAGGGAAGGATGGAGGCCCCAGTGTGGGGTGGGGTGTCGAAAGGTGAGGACCACGGAGGAGGGTAAGTCAGGAAGAAGGCTGTCCCCCATTCTGCTGAGTTCGGTCCTAAAAGAGAGCTTGCTTTCTGCCTTTGGAATGGGGAAGGTGATCGTCTTTGGTGGCCACACCCTACACACTGTGTTTTCCTGCCTCCTGGAATGAAAGCCAGAAAAGGAGAGCTGGTTCCCACCCTGGGGCAGAGGCGGCCCACATGTCTCCAGGGAGTCATGGCCAGCTTCAGGATGGTCCAGGACAGGACAGGAGCGCTCCACTGAGTCAACACAGCCCAGGAGCTGCTCAGAACAAGCAAGGGGACAGTGCCACCTGGGAGTCGGGGTGGAGGGAGGCGGCAGGCTGCCAGGGCACAAGGAGTTCATTCCAGAGGCCCCCGGGCCCGAGACAAGATTCTCTGTTCAAGTTCAGCATACCGAGGGAGGAGGGCCTCATAGACCTGGGGGGGCAGAAAGAGAAGTTTAGAATGGGGAAGGGGAAGTGCATCTTATACCAGCTTACAGCTTGCAATTTAAAAATGTAAATTCTGCTCAGTGGTAGGAGTCCCAGCACTTGGGAGGCAGAGGCAAGTGGATCTTTGTGAGTTCAAGGCCAGCCTGGTCTACAGAGTGAGATCCAAGACAGCCAGGACTGTTACACAGAGAAACCTTGTCTCAAAAAAAAAAAAAGAAAAAAAAAAAAAGCAAATTCTGAGGCTGGAGGACACCCCAGTGGTTTAGAGCACTGGCTGCCCTTCCAGAGGACCCAGGTTTGAGTCCCAGCACCCACATAGTGACTCACTATGGTCTGTAACTCTAGTTCCAGGGGATCTGACACCCTCTTCCAGCCTTCTCAGGAACACACACACACACACACACACACACACACACACACACACGATGCATAAACATACAGTAGACAAAACACTCATACACATAAAATAAATACATATATTTATAAAACTTACTTCAAATTTCCAAAACCTCGTGCAAAACTAATGTGCATTATGACATTAGTAATTTCTCTGAGCAGTTATGTACTAAAATGATGATAATTTGGACACATTAGATTAAGTGAAATATATTATTAAAATTAATTTTGTTTCCTTTTTTTTTTTTTTTTTTTTTTGTTTGTTTGTTTGGTTGGTTGGTTTTTGAGACAGGGTTTCTCTGTGTAGCTTTGGAGCCTTTCCTGGAACTCACTCTGCAGACCAGGCTGGCCTCAAAGTCACAGAGATCCTCCTGCCTCTGCCTCCCAAGTGCTGGGATTAAAGGCGTGAGCCACCTCCGCCCAGCCTTGTTTCCATTTTTACTTTTGAAAAATGAGTTGGAGAGATGGCGCAGTAATTAAGAGCATGTATTATCCTTGCAGAGGACCCAGGTTCAGGTCCCAGCACCCTTGGTGTCTTTGTAAGCCAAGGATGTAATTCCATAGTCAAGGGCATGCTTCCCATGGGTAAATCCCCAGGACCAATCCCCAAGTACTCTGGAGTGGGGGAGGGGGGTAAGATTTCCCTCTAGTTGGGTATAGCAGGCTTAATGTAGACGAGAAAGAAAACTCACCTTTTAAAGAAAAGAAAAAAGACCGAAGCCAGACTGAGAAAGCAAATGCTAAGAGAAAACCGGATGGCTTCTCACCTGGGAAGCTCCTGGGCTGGGGGTGGCAGCCAGGCTGGGATGTGGGGCTGATTTCACAACCTCTGAAAAGGCCACACTTGTCCCTCCTGCAAGGCCTAGAGGGGAAAGGTCATCTCACATTCATGTGCATCGCGAACGAGGCTAACTGACTTGAGTGACAGACGCTGCTATGGTGATAAACGCTGTCGGACCAGGAGGGCATGGGAGTGCAGCCCAGTGGCAGGTGTCGCCTCAGCACGCAAAGGCCCTGGCTTCAACCCAGCACCACAACAAGAAACCCTGAAATGTGTTTAAACCGGATTAGCCTAGCTCAGAAGGGCTGTTAAAAGTCACTGACAGCATAACTGCTAAAAATAATTAAGATGGCCAGGCGGTGGTGGCACACGCCTTTAATCCCAGGACTTGGGAGGCAGAGGCAGGCGGATCTCTGTGAGTTCGAGGCCAGCCTGGTCTACAGAGCGAGATCCAGGACAGGCACGAAAACTACACAGAGAAACCCTGTCTCGAAAAACAAAAAAAAAAAAAAATAAGATGGGAGATTTCTGTTATACACATCGGAGAATGGGAAGTTTAAAGACCACCTGGAATCCAGAGTGAATGGTAAGTCAACCTGGACAATTTTGTGAGACCTCATCTCAAAACAAAAAGTATATGGGGTCAGGGCAGACCTGTGCTATAGCTTACCAAGCACAGACGAGTGCATGGCCTGGGTTCAGTCCCTAGAATGGGGTAAAGGGTACAGATTTGGAAGTAAATTCCCCATGATCTTGCCACATGAAGTTGCACGAGGTGATGGGGAAAGGATTGAAGAGTCGTCGTTAAGAGGACAGCACTTAGTGGAGCCGGGACCTGTCCTTGGTGCATGGGCTGACTTTCTGGAGCCTGGGGCCTATGCCGAGACACTTTGCTCAGCCTTGGTGCAGGGAGGAGGGGACTGGACCTGCCTTGGCTGAGTCTGCCAGGCTGGGCTGACTCCCCAGGGGAGACCTTGCCTTGGAGGAGGTGGGAGTGTGGGGTGGATTGGGGGGGGGAGGGCTAGGGGGTGGGAGGAGGGAGGACAGGAATCTGTGGCTGATATGTGAAATTAAGTTAATTATAAAATAAAAATGCTATAAAAAAAGAGAGAGAACAGCACTTCATTCACTTGTAATGTTGAAAGAAACATCAAGTTTAAGTGGGTGGGCTGAGAAATGAAAAGTGAACGGGAAGAACGGACCCCTAGGAAAGGGTGGCACCCAATGACCTCGACAGCCAGGAGTTCCCCAGCAGACAGAGGGCAGGGAAAAGCAACCTACCTGAGGAGGCTAACCTCAACCCTAACTCCCTCAACTGTCTTCCAGTCATGTCCGAAGTCTCAGGGAGACAGCCGGCAGAGCCAGGGCCTCCAGGGAGCTGTCCACGGTTCTGGACTTCATCTGCAGCCACGCTGCCTTCCTCCACACTAGCCGGACCTGTACCCCACGGTCTGTGATGCCCTGGAGGCTTTCTGGCCTCTCTCTGCAGAGCTTGATTCTGATCAGGCCTCATCCAGTTTGAATACTATTCCCCTTTCCCCACTCTAACTAGAGAACAAAGGGTTCATTCTCGCCTGCTGGGAGGGACAGAAAGGAGGCTAACACTCCTGAGACACCAGTGTCCTTCAAACTGGGAATGCCACCTGGGGTGGTTTGAAAGAAAATGGCCCCCAAAGGGAGTGGCACTATTAGGAGGTGTGGCCTCCCTGGAGGAGATGTGGTCTTGTTGGGGGAAGTGTCACTGTGGACACTTTGAGGTCTCATATAAGCTCAAGACCACTGTCTCAGTGTCCCAGTTCACTTCCTGTTGCCTGCAGATCAAGATGTAGGATTCTCAGCAAAGCCACCATCCTCCCAGCCATGGTGATAATGATGACTAACCCTCTGAAACTCTAAGCCACCACCTCAATTAAATGTTTTCCTTTGTAAGAGTTGCCGTGGTCATGGTGTCTCTTCACAGCGATAGAAACCCTAACTAAGACACCACCCTCTCCCCTTCCCACTCTTCTCATCCCAGTGGTGCCTACACACTTCCGGAGACGGCCGAGCCCCATTCATGACCTACCATGAAAGGCCCGGTATGCGGAGCCCACGCAGGCTGAACTGGTGGTGTCCATGACATACACGGGGGCCCCAAACACATCCGCAAGCACCTGGGAGGAACACAGAGGTCATGCTGGCTGAGTGGTCGGCCACTCAGAGACATTGGTCAGAAATGCTCTTTTCTCCTTGCTCATGTCTTCCGATGCCTTCTATTCAACGATAGCTGCCTGGTGATGAGACAGGGTGACCTGGGGAAGACCCTAGGGAAGGGCCAGTCTCCAGGCTGTCCCTGTACCTTTCCAAAGACAAGAGCCTACCATAGAGCTCCAGCCAGCCTGAAATTTACTATGGAACCCAAGCTGGCCTCAAACTCAGCTCTTCCTGCTCCAGCCTCCTGAGTGAGGAGATGGCCAGCATGCACCGCCGCGCCCTGTACTGTTTTTAAAGACACCGTCTTACTATGCAACCCTGGCTGGTGAAGAAATCACTATTTAGACCAGGCTGGCCTGGAACTCACAGATCCACCTACTGCTATCTCCTGAGCACTGGGATTAACAGTGTGCACCACCACGTCTAACCCCCTGTGCATGTGTGTGTGTGGGGGGGGGGGGGTGCACATGTGCATGTGAGCAAGCACATATGTGTGGGGAAGGAGGCATCCTCCTGTGTTCAGGTACAAGTGGAGGCCAGAGGTTAATGCCAAGTGTCTTCTTCAATCACTTCACCTCACTGTTGAAATGTCTTTAATTTGGCCACCAGCTCACAGATTGGCTAGCGAGGCTGGCCAGCACTCCCAGACTCTCTTATCTCCATTTCCCCAGTGCCGGGAACACATGACCAAGACTGACTTTTGATGGGGGCAGGAATCTGAACTCAGTTCCTCATGTCTGCATGGCAAGCACTTTACCAGCTGACTCATCCCCCAGCCCTGTCTATACTTTTAAACTACTTATATCATTGTCTTGTGGGGTTTTTTTGTCAACTCGGCACAAGCTAGAGTAATCTGAAAAGAGGGAAACATGGTTGAGAAAATACCTCCCTAAGATTAGACAAGATTGTAGACAAGTCTGTGGGTCATTTTCCTAATTAGTGATTAATGTGGCAGTGGAGGACTCATTCCACTGTGGGCAGTGCCATCCCTGGGCAGGTGGTCCTAGGTTCTGTAAGAAAACAGGCTGAGCAAGCCATGAGGAGCAAGCCAGTAAGCAGCACCCGTCCGTGGCTTCTGCTTCAGTTCTGGTCTGCAGGTGCCTGCGTTAGTTCCTGCCCTGACATCCCTCAGTGACGGACTTATAAGCTGTCAGGCGAAATAAACCCTTTCCTCCCTAAGTTGCTTTTGCTCATGGTGTTTATCACAGCAATACACACCCTAAGTGTTCATTTATTTTCTTTCAGTGCTGGGAATCAAGCCCAGAACCTCCAGTGTCACAAGACAACTGGGTAGATAGCTGAGAAGGCGGCTCCTTCAGTAAAGTGTTTGCTATAGGTGCACAAGGACCTGACTTCACACCCCTAGGAACCATGGGAAAAAAGCTGTCTGTGTAGCGCATGCCTGGAATCCCAGCCCCGGGGAAGCAAAGACCTGGGGCTTGCTAGCCCGCCATTCTGGTCAAATCTGTGAGCTCCAGGTTCAGTGAAAGACTTTGTTCCCCAAAATAAGGCAAAGAGTGACTAAGGAGACATCTAGCTCCTAGATGCAACAAGGACAACGTTGAGGTGCGAGGCCACCACCACACGTACCTGTAAGATGTCTTTATTGTGAGATGCTCCTCCTGTGGCCAGGATCTTTGTTTTAGGCACTGTAAAACAAAAGATGAAACAGAACTAAAGTGGTTGTAGCAATTCTCCCAAGGCAGAAAGGACTGTCCTTCAGCCATGGAGGGCTTGTGTTGGGTCTATGGCTCCTGCTGATCTCCCAGGGCTGTGGAGAGACCCAAAGCTTGGCCTGTCCATGCAGGGCTCCTCATATGAAATCTACAGTCCATCTGCCTTTATCGTCTTTATCAACTAAAAAATTAAAGAATGAATTTGGGGTTGGAGATGTAGCTTAGTTGGCAGAGTGCTTGCCTAGCAAACACAAGGCCTTGAGTTCAATCACGAGCACCCCACTCTGCTCCACCACCCCCTAAAAAGTAGAAAAAGGGGAAAAAATCCCCCAACATATCAATACTAGAACGGAATTTTCTTCAATAGATAAGGGCTTCATATCCAAACCTTACAAAAAACTTTGGTGGCTTTTTTTTCTTTTTTTTCTTGTTCTCTTTAAAAAGGATTTATTTGGGGGCCGGAGAGATGGCGCAGTGGATAAGAGCACTGGCTGCTCTTCCAGAAGACCCTGGTTTGATTCCCAGCACCCACATGGCAGCTCACAACTATCTGTAACTCTAGTTCCAGGGGCGTCAATGCCTTCTTCTGGCCTCTGCAAGCATCAGGCGCACAAGTGGTACACAGACATCTATCTATGCAGTCAAAACATCCATATACACAAAGTAAGATTTTTAAAATGAAAAATAATAAATAATAAATAAAAAAGGAACCTGCTGAGAGATGGCTCAGCAGATTAAGGCGCTTGGTGACAAGCCTGAGGTCCTGAGTTCAGTCCCCAGAGCTCATGTGGTAGAAAGAGTGAACTGACCCCAAAGTTGTCCTCTGACCTCCACTTTCATGCTGAGTTGTATGCGCCCACCCCCTCATACACAAATAATAAATATACTTCAAAAATAAAAAGGAACCCCCACCCCCCAAACCAGGAGGTCTTGTTTAAAAGGAACCCAGCAGAGCTTTCAAGGCAGGCTTGATTCTGCTTTTCAACTTGCTAAGAGAGTAAATGTCTTTATGTTCTACAGGAATTGCTCTTGAGTAACCATACACACTCCTTCCAGCCTCTCTGCCCTGCCTCCTCCTGCACTCTGGGCTGCTGGATGGCCCCTCCATGCCTAGATGTCCCCTACTGATGGGCCAAAGACCCCTGCTAGGCAATTAGAGCCAGTTTCTCTGCCCTGTTCACACAATCTCATGTCTCAAAGATGTCTGGGGGCTTTGAAAACCTTCAGGATGTAAAAAAAATACAGTTCCAAGATAGTTAGATGAGAGAATCCATAGGAATTATTTTGTTTTATTTATTTATTTATTTATTTATTGTTTTTTTGAGACAGGGTTTCTCTGTGTAGCTTTGCTCTTTCTTGGAACTCACTTGGTAGCCCAGGCTGGCCTCGAACTCACAGAGATCAGCCTGGCTCTGCCTCCTGAGTGCTGAGATTAAAGGCGTGTGCCACCACAGCCCGGCTCATAGGAATTATTTTACTTATTTTAATATTTGTATTAAAACTCAGGCATTGTTGGTACATACTGTAATCCCAGGACCTGGGAAGCAGAGTAAGGAAGATCAGAAGTTCAAGGTCATGCTCAGCTACAGAGCAGGTTCAAGGCTTCCCTAGTGGTGGGATTACAGGCATGAGCCAGCATATTCATTTTATATGGTGCCGAGGACGGAGCCAGGGCCTTGGCTTAGGTGGGCACTCTACCAACCAAACCACGCCCAGCCCGAATTATCCTGCTTTAAGCAGCAGCGAGTAGTGTCTGCATTGAGTCTGAACACTGTTCCTTTGCTCACCATTAGTTTGTGTCACCTACAAATTCTGTGGCGTGTAATTAAGAGGGGGGTCCTCTTCATTTCTGTGTGGTAGTCTATCCTGTGAATACATATGCATTTATCCTATCTACATTTTTTTTGTTTTCTTTTAATTTCTGTTTTATTGAGACAAGGTCTGTCTGTCACCTGCTGGTCTGGAATGCACAGAGACCTGTCTACCTCTGCCTCTGCCTCCCAAGGGCTGGGATAAAATGACAAACACCACCACTCCCAGTCAGTCTGTCTATTCTCAATAGATACTAGATTGCTTTCATCTCAGGGCTAGTAAGCGAGGGCCACACTGAATGTTCTCATGGACACTTTTTTTCCCCACGGATACCTTTAATGAACATATGTATGTTCCCGTGCGTGTTTACATAAGAATAAGATTGCTGGCATGTATATTCAGCTTAAGTAGATGCTGTCTATCAGGTTTCCCCGAGCTTATTTTTATAGTATCCTTTTACTTGGTTGGTTCAAAGACAATAAATCATTCAGCACAGAACCTGAACTGTCCATAAAGGCTTCCATGGGCACTCCGAGGCAAAGAGGCTTCATAGGGATTTTGTGGTTTCTTTGTTGAGACAGGATCCCACTACGTAGCCCTTGCTGAGCTGGGACTCACAGAGATGCACCTGCCTCTGCCTCCCTGGTGCTGGGACAAATGACTTACACTACCACACCCAGTTCTTCACTTGGACGCTGTGGGCTAGCACAGCCTTCTGAAGACCCTTCTGGAGCCCCTGAGCTCTGGGACCTGCCTGCTCTACAGTCAAGTTCTTAGGATCCCTTCCAAGAGCCCTGGGTCTGCCCTCTCCTCAGTCCTGAGTGCTGGCGGTGGCACTCCATGGCCACTCTCTCTGGTTCAGCTGAGAGGCCCAGTCATGTCCCCAGAACACAGGCCTTCCACCCACACTGTCCATCCATATCCCCAAGGTTCAGAGCTCAGGATGCTTCTCTGCAGGCAGGACCTGGGGCACCCACAGACCTCTCCTGATGCCTACAACTTACGACCAAGAAATCTGGTAAGCAGTGACAGAGCAGAGAAGCAGGCCACCCCGCCTCTGCATCTACACCTGCTCGCAGGAGCCTGAATCACTTCCTCACCCCACCCAGGACCGAGTCCACCCACCTTCTTACTAGGTACTATCTCTGGGCCTCTGCCCCTCCCCAGCCCCAGAACACATCCAGATGGCTGCTCACTTACTGACTCGGTAGCCCAGGCCTTCTGCATGAACCCTCTTGGCCAGGAACTGTCCTTCGATCAGAGCTCGAATCTCCACATCCCCAGGGAATGCTGAGACCTGTTTACAGAAAGTGGGTACAGCACGAGGGACTCTGAGTGTGTGTGTGTGTAAGTGATCTTACTTTAACCATCAATTTCACCTGTCCCATCTTCACACGGACACAACTCTCACACGTACAGCTCACACCTCACCTGTGTGCCACTCTGAGGACTCAGTGACATCACATTGCTCAGTCTCAGGCAGCCAAGGGTTCAAGTTCTGACTCTAACATTTCCCCTCTGACCCTGAATATCATGTGGCTCTTCCTGTTTTGTCCTCTTTCCTAACTTAGGGCTGCAATGACAGAACCCAGTTTTCAAGGTCACCATGGCCAAATTAGATTGACAGGGCTTAGGATATGGAGTTGACGTTGTTGGATAAGTGATAGCCATGAACTTATCCTGAGTATCCACCATGACTCTGAAGCATCATGATAGCTCGATAGGGTCACCACCAGGCAGAGGCCTGCTTCTCCAGCCCCTCAGATCAAGAAGTAAACTTGCCACTTTCTCTCAATGCTCTTGCAGAGGACCTGGGTTCAGTTCCCAGTAACCCCACGTGGCAGCTCACAACCATCTGTAATTCCAGTTTCAGGGGATCCAGTGTCCTCGTTTGGCCTCTGAGGTCTCCAAACACACACATGATGTACATACATCCATGCAAGCCAATACTTATACATATGAAATGAGCAAATCTGGGGGAAAACCCATATCTACTGAGTGAATGAATGAATGAAGAACCCTACTTTCTCCTTGATGAGCTTAGAACTGATGTACACAAGAGCAGGCTTAGGACTAACGTACACGAGAGCAGGCATGTGTATCTTTTCTCTATAAACAGAAATTGAACTTCAACCTGAGGACCAGGATGAATTTCCTACATTGTTTGTTTGTTTGTTTGTTTATGACAGGATCTCTACATAGCCCTGGCTGTCCTGGAACTTACTCTGTAGACCAGGCTGACTTCGAACTCACAGAGTTCTGCCTGCCTCTGCCTCCCGGGGGCTGGGATTAAGGGCATGCACCACCCCCATGGATACCTACATTGTATCCAAAGCATTCTACCAAATGTGTAATACTTAATTTCCACCTAACTGTTACAGTGACTAGAGTATCTCACCTAAGCTCCCTAACATCCACTGGGTTCACAAGCATCCTCCAGCTTCAACTCCCTCAAAACATGGTGTCAACTCATGGGAACTACCAGGAAACCCATCCCAACAGGGCTCTCCCGGAAGGGGCCCCATGGAAATGAGAGAAAAGTGGCCTCTGAGAAGCGGCTTCAGGAAGGCCTGGGCATGGGCTTCCACCACCACCTGTACCTTGTGACTCTGGGCCGGCTACTAAGCCCTCAGCTTCCCCATCTGTAAAAAGGGTTAGTCGTGCCTACTTCACAGAGTTGCTTAGAGAAAGAGGACATACTACAATCACACCATGATGCTGGGAACCCAGTGGTGCTCAGTGAGTACCACTGTCTCCCCCACAGGCTCTTCCCAGTAGGAAGAAACTCCTGCCCTCAGGACCCAAGGGCTGCTGGGAGGTGGAGGGAACAGCCACCAAGGAAATGTCCAGTGACATCAGTCTAGGGGCAGATAGTAGCTCACAGAGTACTCAGGTCCCCTGTATTCCTCCTTGGAGAAGAGACAGGGACTGTCAGCCGATTAAGGCCGCAGCCTCTAGAACGCACCCGAGCACATCTGTAGATGGGCAGGTGACGGAACCCCTGCAAGCAGCATGATCCGATGACCTGTTGTTAAACAGAGCACTCCACACCTGAGTCGATGTAAACCCACAGCATATGTGTCTGGGCTGGGGGATAGCTCTGCAGTTACAGTGACTGCCGTGTGAGCAAGAGAACCTGAGTTTGGAGTCTGAGAGCCCACAGAAATGCCAGGTGGGCATGGTGGCTTGCCCGTGGGTCCAGCCTCAAAGGTGGAGACAGAATCCCCTGAACAAGCTCTGGGTTTCATCGAGAGAACCTGTCTCAATGAATCAGGTGGAAGAACAACTCAGGAAGATTCCCAGTGTCGATCCTGGGCTGCCACATGCATGCACACCGGCAACACACACGCAAACATGCATACACACACCACACACATATACCATGAAAAGGAAAAAAAAAAGACGTAAGTTACCTCAATGTTTTCCGCATTAAACCTATGACGCCCGATAATTTCAGGGGTGATCTCCATTACATCGAAATAAAAACCTGAAGCAAAACCAGGAAGAGATTAGCTGCCAGCGACCCAGAACAAAGAAGTTTCTCAAAAGTCTTCAAAAAGGGTGAAGCAAAGTTACCTCATCTGCACCTCAGGCCTCCTCCCATCCCCTCAAGGAGCCCTACAATATCCTCAGTCCTTCTCTCCCATAGAAGAGGGGGGCTGGGATGGCCTGGTCTGTTCTGAGGTAACTCTTCTCACTTCCCCCCAGCAGCTCCCTAACCCTGAGCACCAACCGAGGTGTGCAGAGAAGACATGGCCCTCCCTTCCTCAGGACGTGGCCTGGGTGCTATATTCTTCCTAACGCAGCCCTGTCTGGGGCAGGAAGTTGTGGACAGAGAAGCAGCAGGCTCAGGAGATCCTGGGGCTGCCATTTCGTCACTTTGAAGGGGTAGAAGGGGTCTGACTTTCCACACCCAAGGGGAGCCTCATGATCCCACCCTCAGAACCTGGGGGCCCACACCAGCTCGTGAGGCTACAAGTGTAGACAAAAAGGACCCCCCAAACTCCTCCACGCCCCCAACTCATGGTATCCCAAGCCCTCCTGCCCCTGTCACAGGGCCAACCTACCCAGGTTCCCCTTGTTCCCCATCTCCGTGGACTGCAGGGCCTTAGAGAACTTGTTCCAGGAACAGGAAGCAGACTCATCTCGGATCTTCTCTCTCATAAGGGAGCCATTTTTGAAGCTGCAGAAACACACAGTGTGAGTCCTAGGCTTCCAGGTTTTGTGGTGGTGTTTGGAACCCAGGTGCTCCACTAGGCAAGGATCCTACCACTAAACTTGACATGCAGACTGGACCCAGCAGTTTTAGAAGAGTTCTGGACAGAGGGGTCTCCAGGTCAGGCTAGACCACAACCCCTGGGCTGGGCACAGCAGGCAGCCTGATCACAAGTATCTGAGGTTCTCCTGGGGTTCCACGGGCATCCTGGAAGGCGCTGGACTCACACTTATTCTGGGCTCTGTTTATGCTGGAAGCTGCCACAGTGGGGTCCAGACAGGGCGTCCTGTACCTTGCATCAGCTCTCCAATGGGGGCAGCTACCAGCACAACTAGACCTGAACATTCTCCAGCGGTTCCTGGTGCTTACAGCTCAGAAGCCTTCTAAACCAGGGAGCTTCCAGCAGGTACCAAAGGCCTGTGCTCAGGATTTGGAACACACACCTCCTGTGAGAACCTTCAGGAAGCAAGCTGTCCCCCAGACCATGTGCTGAAGGTCAAGTTAGATATGTCAGAGAACCATGAAGGACACTGGCGTTGGAGGTAGAGTTTGAATCCAGGCTTGGAGGACTATAGGTCTTGGCCTCTTCCCAAGATAGTTCTGCTGTGAAGCAGGAACTTGTGTGTGTCCCTGTGGTCTTGGCTACCCATGAGGCACTTTAGTAGGAACGCCTTGGGGTGTTGGTTATGCCGAATCGGTCTGCACCTCCCTCCCCCGACCCAGAGATTCCAGGATTACCACAGAAGGGCCATGTAGTGCTTCGTGTCTACTGGGTTGCAGAAGATGTGGCCTTCCAGGGCAGGTGTGGGCTCCTGAAGCCAGAGAAATAGGGTGTCGCTGGTGCCCAGGCTGACCTGAGGAGAGCAGAGTAGAGGGTGAGGTGCCTAGGGCTTGGCTACAAATGCTCCCTTTCTGCCAGTGACTACTCCGCATCCTGCTCCCCCTCACCCAATCACTTCCTTCCTCATACTGCAGGTGACAACTGGCACCTCCTCAAAGACCCTTCTTCTTGACTCCCCATACCAGATGAGTTAAAGGTCTGCTACCCAGATCCAGGCTCTCATGGACACCATTATTGACTTTCTAGAACTCAATACAAAATCATGAAGATAACGGTTTCCCAAATGGCTTCCCTGCTGGATGTAGAAAGCCAGATTAAATCTTCCCACATACCCAGGAGTTCACAGCCCATGTCCAGCGCTCATGCACTATGCCCAGCAGACTAGTCACTGTCAAGCAGACAGGTCAGCAAAGGGCAGCGTCCGTCTAAGAAGGACAGTGGGCCACCATCCTCTTTGGAGGCAGCA
Organism: Peromyscus maniculatus bairdii; assembly: GCF_049852395.1. NCBI lineage: Eukaryota > Metazoa > Chordata > Mammalia > Rodentia > Cricetidae > Peromyscus > Peromyscus maniculatus. Next base: position 117,076,192 of record NC_134858.1, on the reverse strand, counting down.
GACCCCCTGGTGTGTAGCCAACACACAGCTGAGGCTCATCACTGTGGCCCCCAGGACGGAAAGTCTGTAGGTGTGAGGAGTTACCTTACCGCAATGTCACCTTCCTCCAGCCTCATGCCTGCCAGCGACGCTGAGAAGGGGAGGGAAACCTCTGGTTAGCAGGAGTCACATGACCCACAACGCAAAGCGCAGTAACCATGCGGACAGCGGCACAGATACCCACAGTTCAGCGAGCTGAGTTCAAGGAGCCCAAAAGGTGGCAGGGGTCAGGGGGTGGGCTGCTCTAGCCAAGGCCCCTGATTTGGGCTGAAGTCTATTCTCTCAGGGATTCCAACTCCCCACCACTGCCTGGTTCTCCAAGAAGTCCCGAGAAGCAAGGAGACCAGGCCACGGCATCAAGAACACACAGGAAAGACAGAGGTGAGTCGGGGGTGCAGCGAATCGTCCTCAACCAGGACAAAGCAGGGCTGAGGTCATGAGGACTGTCCCCCACCCAGACACAGGCTCCCCAGTAGCAGCCCTCTGCCCTCGTTGCTGACACACCCCACTACTGAAGAAGACACGGCACACAGCTGGTGCTCGCTAATGCTGAGTGAGTGAACTGAGTGATGGAGAAACGGGGCTGGATCAGACACCTCTGAACTCAGCTGGAGGCTGGGTTCCGAGGCTGTGCTTCCAGGCGGCTCACGCCCAAGCACAGGCGACATTGCAAAGCTCCCTCCACGGGAGGCCAAGTAAGGGCAGGACAGCTGAAGCCTGGGCACTAGGACAGCAAGGTTATCAAAAGGATGAAAAGTGCCCACCCATGAGCCTACAGAGACGTCGGCAAGGAGAACCCCTTAGATCTAATGACGTCAAAACAGTGTCCCGAAGGAAGGGCTTTGAAGGTGGTCAGGACCGGGCTGAGGCTGAGACAAAGAATCAAACTTCAGAGGGAAAAGAGAACACCACAGAAGGCTTCATCAAGAAGCTGGACTGTGGGCTGAGCATGGTGGCATGCACTTACAGCCCCAATGTTAGGGACTCAGCGTTAGGGAGGTAGAGACCCAACAGATCTTCGAGGCTCTACCACTAACCAGCCTAGTCTACCTAAGAGTTGCAGGTTAGTGAGAAACCCTACTTAAAAAAGAAAGTTAGGCAGCATTATGAGGAATAGCAGACAGCTGAGGTTGTCCTCTGGTCTGCACATGCACACACACATGCACATGCACCTGCACATACAAGTACATCTGCATACACATACGTGTACACACAGAGAGACAAACAGGAAGACGGAGTGGAATTCTTTAAAAGTCCACTATGAACCAGGTGTGGTGGCTCACATCCATATTCCCCATACCCAGGAAGAGAGGACGAATGAGCATCTAAGGAGAGCCCGGGCTACATGGTAAGATCCAGGTCTTCAGAGGGAGGCCCCATCTCAATTACATATCTATGGAAAAGGAAGGCGGGAAGTCCAGCAACCCATACTCACTTGGAGAGCAGTTCCTCCTGAGGCACTTACCTGGATTGTCCCCCGTGAAGGCCACCACTTTGCATGCTGGAGAGAATCCATAGCGCTGGACATAGTAGGAAGAAATGGCTCCCTGAGGAGAGAGAGCCCCCGTGTTCTGCTGAGGTGACCACAGCCTGCTCAGCACAGCCATGCACATCACCCTCCAGGAGACGCCTGGCTCCAGATCACTGGAGCTGAAGGAATCTTCCACACCTCGGCCATGAGGAGGCTGCAGGCATCTGTGGCCGAGCCTGGAGCTCCATCATCCTTCCTAGCCACACAGCAGAAGGAGTACAGGTTTGGAACCACAGGCCTGAGGGCACGTCGATGGTCAGAGGAGTCTGAGATTGAGGGGAGTTAGAACATCGCAATCTCTAACTTGTACCTACTTTGTGAACACCAAATTCTGGATACAATGTTGAAGAACAGAAAGTAACAGGACATTGGTAAGCAAGCTCATAGATACAGCCAATGCCTTATTCACTTTTTTATCAGGCCAGCAACCAGATTAAAAGTCAGACAGGCAAGTGCAAAGAACAGTGTTCTAAAGAAAACAAAGCAAGCTCAAGACCAGCCTGGACCACATGAGACTGTCTCAAGAAAAAGGGGGTAGGTTAGAGGTGCAGCTCATTTGTCAGAATGCTCAACTAGCCTCCACAAAACACTGGGTTTGATCCCCAGCTCCACATAAAACCACACACGGCAAGGGGGCTGGAGAGACGGCTCAGCGGTTCAAAGCACTTGGTGCAACAGCAGAGACCCGGGTTTAGTTTCCGGCACCCACACGGTGCCTCACAACCACTTGTAACTCCAGTTCCAGGAAATCTTCTAACTCTGTCGGCACTGCCTGCACATGTTGTACACACATACATGTAGGCAGCCACTCTCACAGTGTATGGGAAGAAAATTTTGTTCCAGCCAGCAATGTTTTGGGTTTCCCTGAGAACAAGCCATCCCTTGGGAAAATAAATGTCTGACCTAGGTTGCCTCAGAAGCCAGGGTGTGATGGGGCCTGCAAGCAGGTTAACTCAAAGTAGTGACCCAGGAGACTAGAGAAAACAGGAGGGCAAGAGGCCTAAGAGTCCACCATTCCACCGGGCACCCCAAAGGCAACTGAGGCTGAAGCCACAGAGGAACCTCTGAAAGCTGGGGCTGGTCCTGAGGACTGTCTCCCTGGGGACAAGCAGGAGGCAGTCGCTCACCCCCAGGTTGTCATCCTCTTTGATGATGGCTGCCCCCCACGCTCACAGGACACACGGGTCAGGGAAGCCCAATAGAGCAAGTATGGTTCCAGCAGGGGTGACACCTGCATGAAGCCACAGTGACTTCCCATCATCACTTGATGCATGGTCAGTAAGTAAAGATGCATTTTTCAGAACCGGCTCTTTCCAGTTCCTCCAACACTCGCCTCTGAAAAGATTCCCATATATGCATTCTTGGTGTAGGGCAAGCAAAGCCTTAGGCAAAGCCTTAGACAAAGAGTTGGTCTCGATTTCACATGAAACAAAAGACCACGGATGGCAGTTAACATTCCAGGGGCTCAGTATACAGACAAAAAACCAAAAACAAAAGCAAAATTCCCACACTTCAACAATCAGGCCACAGCCACTTACTTGGGGCTTGACCCCTAGTGACCCATGATATCTTATATATAACCATCGCTGTCGCTCAGCAGTGTGACTCTCTGGACAGTGGCCCCTGTGCTTTAATTAACTCCCCCTTTGTTTATGCCTTGGTAAATTCCTCTAATGCCTGCACCACTCTCCGGCCTTCTACGCTGCTTCACACGGAAGTTGCCGGTTTTCTGTTTGCCTTTTCTGTCTTTCTGGCTCGTGGCATCCATGCATTTGTGTCTTGCACTGTAGGCTTCTCTGGGCAGGACTGTGCACACTTCAGCAGGTCAGTGAGAATCTGAAAACTGGATATGCCTGAGCATGGAACAGCCATCTTCCTGGTGACCCACGACCAGTTCCATGAAGCCTCCCTCTTCCTTCACACTCAGCTGTCTGTCCCTTTGGGGCTCTTTCTGATTGTTCTGCCTTCACACATGCGGCATGTGTGTCAAAAGACACCACTGGACTCTCTTTACTCTCGTGCCTCTTCAGGATGGCCAAGAACAGAGCCGGCCAACCACATCACACTTGGGCGTTGGGTTCATATCCATTCCAAATGGGTGGCACTACACTCATGGTCAAGTGCCCTTAACTTACTAGTGTGTCCAACCACCATCTGAAATCCTTTCAACATACCGTATCTCATCTCATTTGCATGGGAGCCTTCTAAGACAGACAGTATTATCTCCAGATGGGGAAAATAATTGGAACCCTGATTAAAGAGAGGCAGGTCAAGCTAGATGTGAGGTGCACGCCTTTAACCTCAGCACTGGAGAGCAGGGGCAGGTGGATCTCTAAGCGTTCTAGGCCAGCCTGGTCTACATAACAAGTTCCAGGCCATCTAGGGCTATATAGACACCCTGCCTCAAAACAAAGCAAAAATAATAACAATAAACCATGAACAGGCAAGCTTGAGCAAAGTCAGGGTTTAGCCTTAGTCGATGTGATGCCAGGGCCTGTCAGAGCCTTAGTGTTTCTGGTTTCCAAAGCCTGCCTGCTGCAAGCTTCCATACCAGTGGCCATAATTTCAGCACTCTGTGCATTTTTACCCTTCGGTGTGCAGAGACCCAGAAATCCTTCAGATAGTTTGGGAATCTAGCTCTGCCATGCACAAGCCCCTTATCCAGATATTCAGATATTCTGACTATTGTCAAATGTTGAGTTTAGGCTTAAATGCAAATGTGTGTGTGTGTGTGTGTGTGTGTGTGTGTGTGTGTGTGTGTATGCGCGCGCGCGCGCACGCGTGCATGCGTGCACATGGATGTGTGCACCTCCATAGGCTCCACCAGCAGTGCCAGTACCCACAGGAGTCATCACTGAAAAGAAGACTTACCACAACTGAGCACGAAGGAACAGGTGAGCCCAGCTTCTCCTCCAAATGGGGGGCACAGGCACCAAGACAAGCTTGAGACCAGACTTTGTCCTGGATCTGCAACAAATTCATTCCAGAACCTGAGGAAGGAAGGAAGGAAACAAAAATAAAAACATCTGGAGGCGTGGTGGCTTTGGTGGAGATAGGTGAAATTGGCAGATAAAATTAATTCCCTAGTGTAAATGTGCGGCTGAGTCTCTTGTTTGTTTGTTTTTTGCTTAAGATGTATTTATGTGCCGGGCGGTGGTGGCGCACGCCTTTAATCCCAGCACTCGGGAGGCAGAGCCAGGCGGATCTCTGTGAGTTCGAGGCCAGCCTGGGCTACCAAGTGAGCTCCAGGAAAGGCGCAAAGCTACGCAGAGAAACCCTGTCTCGAAAAACCAAAAAAAAAAAAAAAAAAAAAAAAGATGTATTTATGTGTAGGAATGTTTGCCTGCATGTATGACTGTGCACACACATTCACACAGGACCAGTGGAAGCCAGAAAAGAATGTCATATGCTCCTGAAACTGGAGTTACAGATGGTTGTAAGCTGTCATGTGGGTGCTGGAAACTGAGCTCAGGTCCTCCACAGGAGCACTGAGCCACCTCTCCAGCCTTGTGGCTGGATCTGTTTCATCACACTTTGAATGTCTTGAACCCAAGAGCCAGCGGGCAGCAGGGCCCGGGTAAGTATACCACGCCTCCAAATGCTCTCCACAGACTCCCATCACATGGGGAGCCTGAAAAATCTGCTGTTCTGAGGCCTGCCAGGAACAGGCATGTCAACAACATGTTAACCAGAAAGTGTTCCCTATGTCCCATGGGTTTCAAGGAATCCAGAGGCAGCCCTGACAGAGGGCAGCCCTCAGAGATTTCCCAATCTCATGGCTTTTCCAGGAAAAGACACATAAGATGGGGTCTTTATGATGGTATTTTTATACTTTTAAAGATTTATTTACTTATCTATTTAGTTAATGTGCACCGGTGTTTTGCCTGTATACACTTTGTGTGAGGATGTTGGATCCCCTGGAACTGGAGTTATAGACAGTTGTGAGCAGCCATGTAGGTGCTGGGACTTGAACTCAGGTCCTCTGGAAGATCAGCACTCTTAACAGCTGAACTATCTCTCCCAAGATTTATTATTTTTAATAATGTGTATATGTGTCTGTCTGTGGTTATGTGCACATGACAGCAATCATCCCAGGAGCCCAGAAGAGGCTGTTGGATCCCCTGAAGCTGAAGGTCCCAGTGGTTGTGACCCACCAGACATGGGTGCTGGGAACTAAACTTGGGTTTTCTGCAAGACCAGCGTATGCTCTTAACCACTGAGCCATCTCTCCAAAAGAGACCTGAGCCGCACACTCGCTGTTTCCACATGTCACGATACAAGAAGGCCTCACTAGCTGCCAAACAGGTTCAAGTGCCTGAAATCAAGAAAACCAATTTTTCTTTTTCTTCTTAAGACAGGGTCTCATACCCCAGGCTGATCCCAAACTCACTATGTAGCCGAGCACGATCTGGAACTTGTCTTGTCCCCTCTCCAACCCCCAAGGGCTGGGATAACAGGCATACACCACTATATCCAGCTTTACATGGGGCTAGGAATTGCCCAGGGCTTCATGAATTCTAGGCAAGCACTCTACCAACTGAGCTATGTCACCAGCCCCTAAAGAAACTTCCATTCTTTGTATATTACCTGGTCTCAGGTATTTTGTTATAACAACAGAAAACAGACTAAGATCCTCTTACACTCATCCTTGAGTTCTTTCAGCAACTTCCTCCTAGCTTCTTCTCTCTGCTGGCATCATGTCTATTTCATCAGTTTTGATACTAAAAGCTAACAATTCCGAGCAGGGCACGGTGGCATACATTTGTAATCAAAGTACCTCAGGAGGCAGAGGCAGAAGGATTGCTGAGCCTAAAGCCAGCCTGGGCTACATATTGAGTTCAAGGCTAGCCTGAGGCACACAGCAAAATCCTGTTTCATAAAAAACTAAAACCAGAGGCTAGAGAGACGGCTCAGTGATTAAGTGTGGTGATATTTTGTTTTTATATATCTATATTTTTGTAATCTGGGAAATAAAGCTTGCCTGAAGATCAGAGGACAGAGCCAGCCACAGAGTTTAGCCACAGAGTCAGGCAGTGGTGGCTCATACCTTTAATCCTAGCACTAGGGAGGTTGAAACAGGAAATAATATGGCTGGGTGGAGAAAGAAATATAAGGCTGGAGGAGACAGGAATTTGCTTTCTTGCAGATGCTCTGACAGGCTGAGGAGTTGGTGAGGTAAGAGGTGGTGGCTGTGGCTTGCTCTGCTTCTCTGATCTTTCTGGCTCTGGTTTTTATTATAAGACCATTTAGGATTCGTGCAAGAGCTTGTCCTACTCTTGTAGAGGACCCAACTGGTTTCCAGTACCCACATCAGGTGCCTCATAGCCTCCTACAGCTACAGCTCCAGAGGGAGCCGATGCCTCCAGCCTCCACGGGCAACTGCACACACACACACACACACACACACACACACACACACACACACACACTTAAATAAAGTATATATATATATATATATATATATATCCTAAA